>NW_017733010.1:111599-112639 GCF_001890085.2 Hipposideros armiger
AACATAAAAATCCAGAAGACCCCACTCTCATCTGGTGTTCTTTCTACCACACTGCAATCTCTTTTATATGGAAGTAAGCAGTCACTGAAAAAAACCACTTGTGAAGTTTAGGTCTTAAAAATTTATCTTTCTCATAGTTAATCATTTTTTGAGTCCAATACAAAACAGCGTTATTATATGTGTAAATAATTTTTTACAATAATATTTGTTTTAAGTCTATTAATATCTGCTCTTATTATGTTGTATGCTTTTCCCAAAGAACTGATGTCATCAGAAATCCTTAATACCGCTTGGCAAACTGGAATCTTTAATTCCTAAAGATGAAATTTCTAAACTCTCAGTTGGGAGGACTTTGGGAATGAAACAGAAAAAGTTAACGCTAGTTTACTACATGAGTGATAGAAATTATTGTGAAAATACTCTTGAGAAACAGTCATGTTATTTTAAGTATTTATAGTTTTAAAGTTCATTTCTAAATTCTTGATAAAAGATCAAGTCAGGAAACTAATAAACTTTATTAAAACCAGGGTAGCACAAATGATTTTTTAATTTTTCTTAAATCTAACCTCCAAAGTAGTGTTTTCTGAAAAAGATTCAAGTAGTTTATAGGTTAGAGTATCAGACAGAGACTATGTAAAATTCTAATAACATAGTGGAGTAAAAACATGACTTCAAAGAAAATTTAGTTCATATAAAATATACTGAAGTCAAAACTGGATTAAAGAAAACTAATGAAAATAGTCTTCTATATTAAAAAAAAAAGAGAGAAATTAGCTTTCTGTTTTGTTGAAGTTTCCTGAAAATCCCTAAAGAAAACATTTAATTTACTAGGGCATGCTGAAAGACATAGGTAAAAAAGCAACACAGCTAGAGCTGAATTAATCAAGCAAACATCACTGCCAATCAACAGAACTTTCCTGGTGATTAAACTCAGTTTGAGACAGTTGGAGGTGGACACAATGTAGCAGGAGATTCCATAAAAACAGAATCTTAAGAGTGCAAAATGGTCCTTAGGAAACTGAATTTTTAAACAGCTGTAA
>NW_017733011.1:0-8298 GCF_001890085.2 Hipposideros armiger
CATCTACCGAAGGAGAGGATCAGGCTGAAACTGTGATTTTAACATAAATTCCTGGATAATCCCCCCAACTTTATATCAGGCTCATTTGCTTATAACAGCAACCTCAAACCTACTCAGATCATGGCACCAAACAGTGAGAGTCAGTATAGTATGTGCCAGCTTGTGTCTAGATACTATGGATATGACAAAGTTATTCAAGAAACTCAGTTTGGGTGGGGAGAGAAACACAGAAGTATGTCACTAACTGCCATAGCTCCTTTTTTAAACAAAGCAAGGCATAACTGTATGAACTGCATGAACTGTCACTATAACACAGTATACTACATGCTCTATAGAATTCTGTATGAAGTGAAATGATATATAAATAAAGTGATAACAAATGAAAGAGTGATCAGTTTTACCCAATGGGTATAAAGGTATATAACTACACCGATGCATTTCCATGGTGATAAAACAGGGAAGTTGTGCTAAGCCAATGCTGATCATTTAACATTTTTCTTAAGTAGTTTTGTTGTTATCTGAATGAATATTTATGTAAAACTGCTTGTAAAACTAAGTACACTGTTTAATTGGAAAAAAGGGACACTGTAAAAATTGAATGCTAGCGTAATTTATTTACTTTTCCACCAGATCCAGGAGGAAACATTTATTTGTTATACATGCCATGCTCTGTTACATTTCCTCTTCTAACAGTCAAATAATGTTAGTACATGCAGATCCAGGGAAAAGCCCTGAGACTGAAAATCGACCAACATCCACCAAAAAGCTATTAGAAACAATAAACAAATACAGTAAAGTTTCTGGCTACAAAGTCAACATAGAAAAGTCCATTGCATTCCTATATAGTAACCAAGAAATCTCAGAAAAAGAAATTAAAAAGAAATTCCTTTTGTAATTACAAGAAAAAGAATAAAATACCTAGGAATAAACTTAACCAAGGATGTGAAATACCTGTACACTGAAAACTATAAGACTTATTTATTTATTTATTTATTTATTTATTTATTTGTTTGTTTGTTTGTTTGTTTGTTTGTTTGTTTAAAGATTTTTATTGGGGGGGGCCGGCCGAGTGGCGCGATGGTTAAGAACTCGCTTGGGATGCCAGAGGGCCCCGGTTCGGATCCCACATATGAGGGCCAGTGACACTGCCCTCTACAGCTAAGATGCTGAACAACAGCTCAACCTGGAGCTGGGCTGCCGTGGGTCGCCGGCGAAGGCGTGGGCTGCAGCCCCTGTGGCAGTGGGTTGCCATCAGCCAGCGTGAGCGGCCAGCAGCCGCAGTGAGCAGCCGTCCAGAAGCCGGCAACTGATCTGCCTCACCCTGGAAGAGCGCAATGATGGTGCCAACTTGGGCCAGTGAAGCAACGTCCTCCACAACTAGACTGAAGAACAAAACGACAGCAACCCCAGCGCTGTTCCCATCCCCCCAATTCCCCAATAAAAATCTTTTAAAAAAAAAAGATAAGGCCAATATTGTTTTTAAAAAAAAAGATTTTATTGGGGGGTTGGGGGAGGGAACAGCATTGAGGAATCAGGGAAGGAGAATAGACAAGTTGCCGTCCTTTTGTTCTTCAGCCTAGTTGTGGAGGATGTTGCTTCACTGGCCCATGTTGGTATCCCGGCTGAGGTAGATTGGTCACCAGCTGTTGGACAGCTGCTCACGGTAGCTCACGCCAGCTGCCGGTCACTCACAATAGCTTACAGCAGCCCACTGCAGCCTATACCTGTCGCCAGCGACCCACAGCAGCCCAGCTCCAGGTCAAGCTGTTGTTCACTATCTTAGCTGTAGAAGGCGCAGCGTCACTGGCCCAGGTGGGATCCGAACCAGCAGCCCTGCTCCTCAGAGCTCGCACTCCCAAGCCAACTTAAACATTGAGGCACTTGGCTGGCCCTGTAAGACATTTTTAAAAGAAATTGAAGAAGACACAAGAAATGGAAAGACATTCCATGTTCATGGATTGGAAGAATCAACATAGTTGAAATGGCCATATTACCCAAAGCAATGTACAGATTTAATGCAATCCCCATCAAAATCCCAATGGCATTTTTTTAAAGAAATAGAACAAAAAATCATCATATTTGTATGGAACCACAAAAGACTGCTAATAGCCAAAGCAAGACTAAGAAAAAAAAGAACAATCCTGGAGGTATCACACTCCCTGATTTCAGCTTGTACTACAGGGCAACAATAATCAAAACAGTATGGTACTGGCAGAAAAACAAACATGCAGACCAATGGAATATATTTGAGAACCCAGAAATAAACCCACATAAATATGGACAGATAATTTTCAAAAAAGAAACCAAAAACATACAATGGAGAAAAGACAGCCTCTTCAATAAATGGTGCTGGGAGAATTGGAAAGCCACGTGCAAAAGAATGAAATTAGACGCTATCTCTCACCATCTACCAAAATTAACTCAATATGGATCAAAGACCTAAACATAAGACCTGAAACAATAAACTGTATAGAAGAAAATATAGGTACTAAACTAATGGATTTTGGGTTCAAAGAGGATTTTATGAATTTGACTTCAAAGGCAAGGGAGGTGAAAGCTAAAATAAATGAATAGGACTGTATCAAACTAAAAAGCTTCTGCACAGAAAAAGAAACCATCGACAAAATAAAGACGCAACCAACCAAATGGGAGAAGATTTTTGCAAACAACATCTTCAATAAGGGGCTAATATTCAAAATAAATAAAGAACTCATACAACTCAATAACAAAAAAACAAACAATCCAATTAAAAAATGGGCGAAGAACCTGAATAGACATTTCTCCAAAGGGGACACACAGATGGCCAATAGACATGAAAAAATGCTCAACATCAGAGAAATGCAAATAAAAACCACAATGAGATATCACCTCATGCCAGTTAGAATAGCAAGACAAATAAGTGTTGGAGAGGCTGTGGAAAAAAAGGAACCCTCATACACTGTTGGCGAGAATGCAGATTGGTGTAGCCACTATGGAAGGCAGCATAGAGGTTCCTCAAAAAATTAAGAATAGAATTACCATATGACCCAGCAATCCCTCTCCTGGGTATCTACTCAAAAAAATCTGAAAACATTTAACCATAAAGATATATGTGCTCTGATGTTCGTTGCAGCTTTGTTTTCGGTGACCAAGAATAGAAACAACGAAAGTGTCCTTCAATAGATGATTGGATAAAGAGGATGTGGTATATATACACAATGGAATACTATTCTGCCATAAGAAAAGACGTAATAGTGCCATTTGCGACAACATTGATGGATCTTGAGATTATTATGCTAAGCGAAATAAGTCAGACATAAAAAGTCAAACCATATGATTTCACCGATATGTGGTATATAAAACTGAAAACAACAAAAGAACAAGACAAACTAACAAACAAAAACTCGTAGACAGACAATAGTTTAGTGGTTACCAGAGGGTAAGTGGGTAAGGGGGTGGCAGATGAGGGATCAAATATATGGTGATGGAAAGAGAACTGACTCTGGGTGGTGAACACACAGTGTGATTTATAGATGATGTATTATAGAACTGTACACCTGAAACATGTAACTTTACTAACAATTATCACCCCAATAAACATTAATTAGAAAGAAAGAAAAAGGAAGGAAGGAAGGAAGGAAGGAAGGAAGGAAGAAAGGAAGGAAGGAAGGAAGAAAGAAAAAAGAGAGAAAGGGAGAAAGAAAAGAGGGGGGCCAGCCGAGTGTCTCAGTTGGTTAAGAGCTCGCTCAAGAGTGTGAGCTCTAAGCAACAGCCATTCGATTCCCGGCCCAAGCTGAGCTGCCAACAGGTGGCAGGATGGCTCAGCTAAAAAAAAAAGAAAATAGACCTCCGTTAGCGGAGAGCAGAAATCAACCGAAAAAGGAGGCTGGCCACTCCAGTCTGGTAATTAATAGATTTTATTAAAGAAAGCTTACATACAAGGCATGTTTGGGGCAGCTGCAACATGAAAGGGATCCCCACACCACTTGGCAGGGGTCAAAGAGTTATATAGGATAAAGCAGGGGAATAGTCACGGGTATGTGAGTGCTACCAGGTACGGGAAATTACTTTGCATGCTTGACCAGGAACCAGCACATAGCTGGAGGCAAGGCAGGGGCGCTGATTTATGTCAGAATAATGATCAGACAGTCTCTAGGGGGGTGTTTTCAGAAGGCAACCTTCATTCTTTCCCAGGTCCAGCTCACGGGACAGATAGCGGTCAGCTCATGAAACAGTCTCTTCTCCGCAATGATCTCATTTAATTTTCTAAACATCAGCAACTGACATATCTCTATTTTATCAGGTGAGGATACAAAGTTTAAGTAAGTTGGCCAAAGTCATACTAACAGCAGTTATTAATAAATAGTAGACTGAGGTTTAGACCCAGCTTTAGCATCCTCTTTCTAGAAAACCTTCCCTCAGACCTTAAGTGGCTTAAATGCCCTTCCTCTGTGCTATTACATCATGTGCACACCTTTATTTTAGCATTTACTGTAATAACGATGATGCTCACTAAGTGCCAGGTACTGTTTGAGGTACATTATGGGCATTAAGTCATTTAAGCCTCAGAACAGCCTTTTGAGGAATAGTAGGTGATATTACCAATCACAGTACTTTATAAGCCAGGAAACTAAGGCATAGAAGGTTAAGTAATTTACTCAAAGTCACACAATAAGTGATGGAGCCAGGATCAAACCCAGGTTGTTGGGCTCTAGAGTCCATGCTCTTAACCCCCACACTGTACCTTCATAGCACAAACCCTCTGCTAACACTGACGGCTTCTAGACCACAGTTTACAGACTCAGCAGTGCAGTTACTGTCGGGCTGTTGTGTGTGGTCTCACACTGTATTCCTTTTTAAATGAATACAAGAGAATTTTCTCTCTCAGCCACATGTCAGGAAATACTTGGCTGCCCTTGAGTAACTGATATGTTTTCTCTTTATAGGCAATGTGAATGATATAACTGGCCATTTTCTCCTTTCACTTCGCTGAGAAGCTCTGAGTAAATTTTGTGGCTTAGCATTAGTAACTGGGAGGACCCTTGGCCTGCATATCTGTATTCTGTTGGTTTAAAAATTTTCAAACTAAAAAGTTTGGGGGGAAAATAATCTAAATTCTTTGTTGAGAGTGTACATTTACTTTATTATTATAGAAAGTAAATCTTGTTTTTAAAACAGTATTTGCAGCTTCAAATGATTTCTCAGGCTTGGTCTCTGTAGACAAGAACTTTAGTTTCAGGTTAAGTTCTATGAGCTCAATATTGAATCATAATTCTTATAAAAGTAGGACTTCTGCATGAGCTTAAAAGTCCAGATCCATCAAATTGGTGTTCACAAGATCAGAAAACATTTCAAGTAGCATTAAACAGGTAAGCTATGTCCTTCCTTGTTTTCAACCTGTATCTAAATAATTTGAAACCACTTTTGGATTATTTGGACATATGCTACCTTGCTTTAGAGATGATAAAGTCAATTATCTTCCTTAATGCTGATGATATTTTTATTATTATTAACTTTAATGTATAGTTCATTTTTGTGGTTTACCATTTGTCAGAAAGAATGCATAAAGATCACCTAAAACTAAAATAATTATTTGGTTATATGTCCTCAAATTTAATTGGCTTAGATGCAGTAACTAAATACCATATTCATTTCTTTACTTAAGAGTATGTTTTGGGGCCGGCTGAGTGGCGCGTTGGTTAAGAGCTGGCTTGGGACGCCAGCTCTGAGGACCAGGGCCCCTGTTCGTATCCCACTTGAGGGCCAGTGACACTGCCCTCGACAGCTAAGATGGTGAACAACAGCTCGACCTGGAGCTGGGCTGCCACGAGTCACCAGCAATGGCGTAGGCTGCAGCCCCTGCTGCAGTGGGCTGCTGTGAGCTACCGTGTGTGGCCGGCAGCCAGCGTGAGCTGTCAAGAGCCACTGCATCCAGAGGCCAGCGACTGATCTGCCTCACCCAGGAAGAGCGCAATGATAATACCAACATGGGCCAGTGAAGCAACGTCCTGCACAACTAGACTGAAGAACAGAAGGACAGCAACTTGTCTGTTCCCCTTCCCTGACTCTCCAATGCTGTTCCCCTCCCCCAACTCCCCAATAAAATCTTAAAAAAAAAAAAAGAGTATGTTTTGTATGTAATTCTTCCAGGTAGATTTACCAACCAGTCATTTTGCTAAAAGCCATACATTTTCCAAAAGTATTATTCATACTTTCTATAGCCAGAGTTAGTGTCTGGTAATTTCTTCTTTGAATTTTTTCAATCCAAATCTTATTCATTCTCTGACATCATTTAGATGCCTAAGTGGTGGATAAATGCTCTACAGCCCAGCAGATGGTTTCCATGTGGGGGTATGAGCGTCTGCCGTTGCCAGATTTGAAATGTAATGATCTCTAAATATAGGTTACTAATGTGAATTTTGTAAATATATATGTGTATGTGTGTGTGTGTATATATATATATATATATATATATACACACATGTAACTTCTCTGTGAGTTTACAGACCTCTCTGCTCTATTGGATAGAAGTTTACAGACTTGAATACTTAAATTTTCTTTATTTTTGAAGTTTTTGTTTTGTTTTGTTTTGTTTTTTAAGGAAAATCCTGGAGTGCCTTCAGATGTATCCTCCATCCACCACCATGTGTGTGGTGGGTATTTGTGTGTGTGTGTGTAGTCCAATATCATTCAGCTATAAAAAAGAATGAAATCTTTTCATTTGCAACAACATGGATGGACTTTGAGGGCATTATGCTAAGTAAAATATCAGAAAAACAAATACCATGTGATCTTCCCGGGTGAGACAGTCGCTCGCCGGCCATTGGACGGCCGCTCATGGCGGCTCACGGCAGCTCACACCGGCTGCTTGCTGACTGCTAGCCACTCATGGTAGCTCATAGCAGCCCACTGCATCAGGGGCTGCAGCCTACCCTGTCACAGGTGACTCATGGCAGCCCAGCTCCAGGTCAAGCTGTTGTTCACCCTCTTAGCTGTAGAGGGCGCAGTATCACAGGCCCTCATGTGGAATCCTAACCATGGCCCTGCTGCTCAGAGCTGGTGTCCCAAGGCAGTTCCTAACCAATGCGCCACTTGGGCAGCCCCTTAGATGCTATTTTAAATAAAATCATTTCAAATTTTATTTCCTGTTTATTGCTGTTTTATTGAAATACCATAGATTTTTGTATATTGAGTTTCTATCCAGCAGTCTTGCTAAATTCACTTATTCATGACTCTGGTCTCCAGTCCATTTACAAACATCAGAGTCATGCAACTTCTGGAAGCAGATGCTGGAAATTTTACTGAATAAGGAAAGTAGGTGAAAACAAAATGCTGAGAACGTGGGGAAACGTGTTCCCAATGGAACGGGGTTTGCACGTAGTACTGCAAGGAACGGAGCAGTATGGACGGAAAACAGCACCGAGTGTGTTTCTTTAGAGAAATACATAGAAGAGGGACTATCAGGAATAGAGATTTCACTTATGTCATTTTTGGAAAGGAGGTTGGGACTAGCCAAGGGACACATATTAATGATAGTGGGTGGGGCTGCAAACGAAAAGATAAGGGATGTCAGGAAGGGCTGCTGAATAGACAGATTTTAAGTGAGTTTGTAGAATTAAACCCGCAAATCCATAGAGAATGGTGACACTTAGGGCAGTGGTTCTCAAATTGTGGTCTGTGATCAGCAGCATTAGCATCATCTGGGAACTTGTTAGAAATGCTAATTCTAGAGCCCACCTCAGACCTACTGAAACAGAACTCTAGGAGCAGGGCAGCCACCCATGTCTTGACAAGCCCTCCATGTGTTTCGGATGCTTGCCAAATTTTGAGACCCACCAATTTAGGGGTGGACTTTTCAAATTAGTCCTTTCGATGCTAGAATTGCCACTAATAGCCCCCAGTAGGGTCGTTAGTATTGCTTATAAACCTATTTTACTCTTGTCAATATTTTGCTTTGCCATTATACCCTGGTTGTATTGTACAGTTTGTCTCCACAGACTATAATGTTCTCAATACAGGGTCCATGCCTCACACTTCCAGCCTTCTTGTTCTGTGAGAACACTTAATGTGATTGCGTGTTCCTAGTCAGGCTGAGCACACTCTGCTATAATAATATGTTATAATAATAGGATATAATTCCTTGTATCCTATTCATGTGACATGGTATTTTGAAATACTAACTTTCCACCCTGCAACAGGCTTCTAGACTATGGGTCTAGGGATGTTAAAAAAAGAAAAAAGGGGGCTGACCGAGTGGCGCATTTGTTAAGAGCTGGCTTGGGACATCAGAGGGCCCTGGTTCGGATCCCACATATGAGG
>NW_017733011.1:9277-44636 GCF_001890085.2 Hipposideros armiger
CAACTAAGATTGAACACAGCACCTTGAGCTGAGCAGCCTTGAACTGCATGCTGCAACAAGGTTACCGGTTTGACTCCCACATGGGATGGTGGACTATGGCCCTCCTCCACTCCCCTCCCCCTGCAACTATTGTAGATTAAAAGCCGTGACTGAACTTGGAGCTGAGCTGCGCCCTCCACAACAAAGACTAAAGGACAATAACTTGACTTGGAGGTGAGGGATCCTGGAAAAACACAATATTCCCCTTCCCCAATTCCCCAACACTGTTCCCCACCCCAATTCCCAATAAAACAATCTTAAAAAAATTAATGATGGTCTAAGCAAGCTACATAGATTTACAACAAAGGCCTAAATAGGATACTTGACATTTTAGTAAATGCCAGTAGGACAGTTCCCCTATGGAAGATCAGATGCTCACCTTCCTTCAACCTTATAGACATGGAGGAACTTAAGCCCTTTCCTCAGAGAAAAGCATCAGAAGAGATCCTGAGTTTACTGAGTTTCAGTTGTCACCTATCTCCTCAAAAAATGAGGCTTTAAATTATGTCCAAATAAAAATTCTACTTCTCACACGCCTGAGTTTGTGGGTTAGATACATATGCCTTTATAGTCATGTCCACAAATGGGTGTCTTACTATATTTATAATAGTGGGAGAAAACAGTGCCTATTTTTGGAGGTATACTTCTCTGATATCAGTGGCTTTAAAAAGGAGTCTGTACAACAGTGCTTCTCAAACTTTATTATGCACACAAATCGCCTTTGGGGGGATCCTTTGCAAATAAAGATTCTGATTCAGTAGGTCTGTGGTGAAGCCTGAAAGTCTTAATTTTTAACTAACTCTCAGGTGCTGCAAGTGCTGCTGATACAGAGCACATCCTTGGAATAGTCAGGCTATTCAAAATCCTGGCAGGATGACTACACTACATTGGTTTGCAATATACACTGACGAGCATTTTCTTAAATAAACACAGGGTGGCACTTGTGTCCAAGGACTTATGGTACAATTTTAGGCTACAATTTAAAATGCAAAATGTAGCTCAGTTGGTTAAGAGCTCGCTCAAGAATTTGAGCTCTGAGCAACAGTGGTTCAAGTTCCGGCCCGAGCTGAGCAGCTGCTGAGCTGCCAACAGGTGGCAGGATGGCTCAGCTAAAAAAAAAAAAAAAAAAAAATGTAAGCAAAAAAAACAAAGTTCATTCAGAGTAAGTCAGCTAAGAGCAGGTAGTGTGGATAAAAACATAATGCTGACTAACTTCCTTCATGGGTTACCACCTGTTTCAACTTTTAAAAAACTAAACAGGGGCTGCAGCCTACCCTGTCACAGGTGACTCATGGCAGCCCAGCTCCAGGTTGAGCTGTTGTTCAGCATCTTAGCTGTAGAGGGCAGTGTCACTGGCCCTCATATGTGGGATCCGAACCGGGGCCCTCTGGCGTCCCAAGCCAGTACTTAACCATCGCACCACTCGGCTGGCCCAACAAACCGTCTTCTAATTAATATAAGTTAATGTAATGACCTGGCCCACAAGCAGATAAGTTAGCAGATAAGTTAGCATTCAGTCAAGGTCTCCCAGCCCCATGGGGATGCTGCTTATCAGACAGCCGAGTTCTGTATGTTGTCAGCCGTCAAGGTCTCCTGGCTCCTTGGGACGCTGGGTGCCTGAGAGGAGGCCTGCAGGGCCTGCCAGATCATTTCTCCCACGGAACGCTCTTTGTTTTGTGGTACCTGTATAAGCTGGCTTCTCCACCTTGGGGTGGATCACTACCCACCCTGCCAGCCACCACCGGAGGCTCTCCCTGGTCAGTAAGTCTCAATAAACCTACATCCTGCACTCAGCCACCTGGTGTGTTCTTTGGGCTTCAGGCTTCTCAAGCACAAACCTTGGAACAACTCAGACTCAATCCGAAAAATCTCTCTTAAGTTATATGCTAAGTAAACACAAATTATCCTTTACTTTTGCAAATTAAAATATTTACTTCTCAGGAATATGCCAATCAAATGAAATGAGGTAATAATAATAATAATAATAATAATAATAATAATAATAATCGTTTACTAAAATATTACTTTGTGCCAGGCAACATGTTAGAGTTTCACAACAATCTTTTGAGTGTAGCTGTGATTGTATATATTTATTTTCTTGTTGATAACGGGAGAGGAGACATGCATTTCTACTATTTATTAATTCAGGCTCCCAGATGTTGAGTTTTACTTGTCAGGAGAGGAATCAGTCACAGTTACTGACAACCATTCAGAATTTAGCTCCAACTCAGGAGGTTGCTCTGCTAATTTTCTGATTCTTCAACAGGACTTTGAAGAAATCCTGGTTCAGTTCCCAAGTAACCTTCAATTTTTCTAGTAACTTTATTTGGTTTATTTTATTATTTGGCTCATTCTAAGTTAAAGTCACCTGTAGATTTAATTTCTAATACTTTTCCGTAAGTTGCTGACTCTTCAGTTTGTTGTTCATTTTCTATTGCTAACTGTAATAAATTACCACAAATTTAGCAGCTTAAAACAACACAAACTTATTAGCTCAGTTCTGAAGGTCAGAAGTCTTGGCTGCCTCAAGGCTCAAATGGTTTATCTGCCTCAGGTTGCACACGGCAGAAATCAAGGTGTCATCGGCTAACCGGCTGGATTCTTGGTGGGAGGCTTTGGGGAAGAACCTGCTTCCAAGCTCTTTCAGGTTGTTGCCTGAATTGAGTTCCTTGCAGTTGTAGGACTGAGGTTCCCATTTCCTTGCTGGATGTCAGCTGAGGGCCCCCCTTTTCTCCTGGAGGCCTCCCTCTGTCCTTGCCTGTGGGCTCTCAGAGCCAGCATGGTACACCAAACCCTTCTCATGCTTAGAACCTCTCTGACTTCTTCTTCTGCCTCTAGCTGGAGATACTGCTCTTCTTTTACCAGCTCATGGGATTAGATTGGGTACACCTGGGTAATCCAGGAAAATCTCTCTATCTTTAGATCTCTTACCTTAATTACATCTGCAGAGTCCTTTCGCCATCTTCATAGATGCGATTCAAGGGACAAGGGTCAAAGGGACCCTTTGTGTCCCCCCAAATTTATATGCTGAAATCCTAACCCCCAGTACCCTGTGACTGCATTTGGAGATGGGCCTTTAAAGAGGTAAGTAAATTACAATGAGGTCATTAGTGAGGGCCCTAACCCAATATGACTGGTCTCCTTATAAGCAGGAGATTAGGACACAGACACATGTGGGGAGAGGGAAGACCATGTGAAGACAGAAACGATGGTCATCTACAACTAAGAAGAGAGTTCTCAGAAGAAACCAGCCCTGCTAACCCCTTGATCTAGCACTTCTATCATCCAGAATTGTGAGGAAACAAATTTCTGTTGTTTAAGGCAGCCAGTCAGTTCACTTTGTTATGGCAGACTTAGCAAACTAATACAGCAGCCAAATTCTGCCAACCACAGTCATGAATTGACCTTGATTCTTCTTTGGAATTGAGTAAATTGCCTATCTACAATTGGGATGTTTCCTTACAAAAATTAACTTTTTTTGGAACAGGTATTTTAACAATCACTTCTCTTTTAGATGAAAATAATAACAATACAAAATTGTTCTTTTAACTGAGGCTATGGGATTAAACCAAATCCCTCAAGAACCTAGCTAAATCATTGTTAGTAAACTCAATTTAATTTTTAAGAAGTCAAAAAAAACCTCATTCTCTCTGAGTGTTCTATCTTTAATACATCTTTTTTTCCAACTTAGAGAGAGATGTTTTCAGGAGGGGGAGCTGCTGTGTTCCTAGATTTTCTTACCACTTTCACTTCAAAACCCTGCTTCCTAGGTCTACCTGATGTTGTAGCTAAAAAAATAAATAAATAAAACAGTTAAAAATCTCAGTCCCTAGACCAGGCCTGCTGAAGGTGTGGAGCCAGACAAAAATGCCAACTTTGCATGCCCCTAACTACCTGTCTTCTTTGTGCCTGAAACTGGGGAACTGAATAAAGCTGAAGGAAAAGTTACCCTACAAGGTATTTCTTTTTTGCTTGTGTAAGTGTTTTGGGGAGGTATAAAAAAACTTTTATTCTTGACTCTAGGCTAATATATTTGGTTACCAGGTACAAAAACACGTCTTGTTCCAAAAAATAGAATTTTCCCAAATAGATGCAAATAGAATTAGTGATCACAAACAACATGCTGAAATAGCAAAACTCTCCACCAAAGGGCTCCTGCCCAGAATGGATTTTCTATATACTTTTTCCAAACCTCCAAGGATAATTCAGACCAAGGGTCCTACGAGATATTTTTGTACCAGTATTCATTCATAGTCACCAATTTTAACAGGACCTTCAGCAATGCTAGGAAGTCCTACTACACATCTCTGGTTACCTCCTCTCCTATTATCTGCAACAGCTACTCCAAACCTTCTGCCTTGAGATCCACAAATCCCATTTCCACACACAGACCCTATTCCTCTGTTCCAGTGACATGTCTTTCTCCCTCTACCATTGTCTGTGTGCCAGAGCCCATGCTCCTGCCCTCCCTGGAACTTTCCATTTATTACTTCCTTGGACCCTTCTTTATCTCTTCAAGAATCATCTTTTGACTTCTGACAGCAGACTCACCTTATTTTCCTTCACTTCTCTGGCAACTCCTTCTCAAAATCCCTTATTGGCTTCCTTCTGCTTATTCTTAAATGTTAGACTTCCTCAATACACAAACCAAGACACTTCTCACTTTCTCCTCTCCCCTTAGATTCCTTCACTCAATCCTGTGGTTCAGTTACCATCTATGATGATGACTCCCAATCCAGTCCAGTCTTTTATTTAGAAATTCAAACCTGCATATTCAACTCTATTTGGGAACTTTGGACTGCTCAAACTCAACATGTCCCAAACTAAGCTTACAATTCTCCCATCCCCAGCCCAATCTGCTGCTACTTCAGTGTTTCTTATTACAGGAAGTGATATCAGTATCCATCTACCCCATTTCCCCATGTACCTCCCTCTCTCTCATCCTTTACAGCCAAAAATACTTAGTCTCATCTACTCTTCCTCCCACATATCTCTTGAATCGGTCATTGTTTTTCCCATCTCCACTGCCACCAGCATAATCCAATCACCAGCATGTCTCTTCTGGGCTATTGTAACAAACACTTCTTGTAAAGTTGTAGTCTTCAGATAGCCATGCATGACGAAACAGCCATGTTGGCAGTTTGGGGAAAAAAGGCAGTGGATATGTGTGTGAAAGATGAAACGTCCTCATTATCATGATGGGCAGTCAATAAATAATGTCTAAAAATGATTAATCAAGAAATATCAGTATAAATGTGTAATTTAGAGATAAAATGTAAATAGGAGGGGAAATAGAAGAATTGAAGGTGGTTGCCTCTGGGAAGTATGACCAGGGTTAGGGAGAGGGAGCAAAAGGCTAGAGTTTATATAAACCTTTAAGTATATTAGTATACATGCACACAATTTTAACAAAACTAAATTTATGAAAATGTAATTATTTCACAAGTCCCTAATAGATCCAGATCATTAAGTAAATCCTATTGGCTACTGTAATGCTGGTATAGCTAACTTTTTTTTTTTAATTAAATTTATTGAAGGGGCCAGCCGAGTGGCGCGATGGTTAAGAACTGGCTTGGGACTCCAGAGGGCCCCGGGTACAGATCCCATATATGAGGGCCAGTAACACTGCCCTCCACAGCTAAGATGCTGTACAACAGCTCAACCTGGAGCTGGGCTACTGTGAGTCGCCGGCGACGGCGTAGGCTGCAGCCCCTGTGGCAGTGGGTTGCCATGGGCTACCGTATGTAGCCAGCAGCCAGCGTGAGCGGCCAGCAGCCGCCGTGAGCAGCCGTCCAGAAGCCGGCGACTGATCTGCCTCGCCCGGGAAGAATGCAATGATGGTGCCAACTTGGGCCAGTGAAGCAACGTCCTCCACAACTAGACTGAAGAACAAAACAACAGCAACTTGTCTGTTCCCCTTCCCCCAATTCCCCAGCACTGTTCCCATCCCTGCAATTCCCCAATAAAAAAAAAAATCTAAAAACATAAAAAAATAAAAAAATAAACTTTAAAAAAAATTTATTGGAGTAACACTGGGTAATAACATTATATAATTTTCAAGTGTACAATTCTACAATACATCAACTGTATATTGAACTGTGTGCTCACAACCCAAAGTCTAGTCTCCTTCCATTACCGTATACTTGGCCTCCTTTACCCTCTTCATCCTTCCCCCGCCCTCTTCCCCTCTGGTAACCACTGGTCTTTTCTTTAATACAGTATCTCCTCAGCTCCAGAAAGGGTTAAAGCTGGCATCATGGAAACACAGCTGGATAGCTTTGCTCTACTCTAAACCAAGAGCTAAAAATATTATCATGAAAAGTAGTTGGTGTTAGCATAACCTTCTTGGTTTATTTGTGAAATTTCCTGAAAATGATATATTATTTCAAATACTACTTAATTAGAAGTGATTCTGATTCCATCTTTGAATTTTTACAACATTCCAAATTCTTTTAAATTAAAGATGTCTCTTTTGATTTTTAAATAAACTATACTAGAAAATTAAAAAATTATTAATACAACAAAATATTGTACAAGAAAGAGTTGATTTTTATCCTTCCACTTCACTTTAACATCACCCTTTTGAACTCAATATAAGTGTATGGTGTTTGTTTTAAAATATTCTTTGTTGTTTTAAGCCCTGAAGTAAGGGTTTATCTTACTCGGGAAGGTCTCATTTCACAATCTGCAGGTCTAGTCCTGTCTGAGTGGGCTATATTTAGGGCACAGGCATGTGTATTGTTTTGGAAGCACTGCACTCCCAGGTTTAATCCCAGGGTGAGGGGGGTGATTTAGCCTCTGTGTATTTATCCTCAGCTTCCACATTTTTGAATTGGGTGTACAATCACTCAGCAAAAAAAAAAAAAAAAAAAAAAAAAAAGAATGAGATCTTGTCATATGCGACAATATGGATGGACCTAGAGGGTATTATGCTAAGTGAAATAAGTCAGACTGAGAAAGACAAATGCCATATGATTTCACTTACATGTGAGATCTAAAAAGAAAAGAAAACAAATGAATAAACAATAGAAAACAGAAGCAGACCCATAGACATAGAGAACAAGCTGATGGTTGCCCCAGGGGTGGGGGTGGGGGTGAAGGGATGGGAAAAATAAAAAATTTAAAAAAGAAAAAGAACAGATAAGATCAATAGAAAACAAACAGTAAGATAGCAAGATGGTAGATTTTTTTTTTTATAGCTGAGCCATCCTGCCACCTGTTGGCAGCTCAGTGGTAGCGCATCTCGGGCTGGGCATCGAACTGCTGTTGCTCAGAGCTCACCCTCTTGAGCGAGCTCTTAACCAAATGAGCCACTCAGCTGGCCCCACAAGATGGTAGATTTAAATTCAACTATAGCAATAATTACATAAAGTATAAATGATCTGAACACACCACTTAAAAGACAAAGATGTCAAATAGAATTTTAAAAATACCAAACCCACTTTAAATATGGAGATACAAATAGATTAAAGTTCAAAGATGGGATGAACTATTCTACGCAAACATTAATCCAAAGAAAGGTGGAAAGGCTGTATTAAAATAAAATATAAGTATATATAAGGAGAAATGTTACCAGAGATAAGATTGTATGTTTTCTAGTAATAAAGGAGTCAAATTATCAAAAGGAAATATCCATCTTAAATTTGTATGCATATAATAGCAGAAATAAAAAAATAAACAATTGGGCGTACCAGTTACTATTTTTTACTAATTTTATAGTTTGCATAACAGACTACTCCAAAATGTAGTATCATAAGGCAACCATTGATTATGCACATGGATTCTGTGGGTGAGAACTTTGGACACAACACAGGGTTAGCTTAACACACACTATGTGTGATGAAGAATTTGAACATGGCACGTGCAGCATGGCTTGTCACAGCTCATGCATTTTAAGGCCCTCTCCTGGAAGACTCCTTTACTCACTAGCCTGGCAGTTGCTGATGGCTCAGTTGGGGGCCTCAGTTCCTCTTCAATGAGGTCTCTGTGGGGGCTCAGAGCCTGTTTCTTCGCAGCCTGCTGACTGGCTTTCACACAGCAAGTGTCCCCAAAAGAGTCAGCCACTGGAAGCTCTATCAGCCTTCCTTAACTTAGCCTCAGAAGTCCCGCCCACCATGTTGCTTCTACTGCTCTGTATCCTTTAGTCACCAAGGCCCGCCCATATTCAAGGGGAGGGCATTAGGCTCTGCCTTTTGTGGGAGGAGTGTTAAAGAACCTGCCCAGGTGCAGGGCATTCTGGTTAGCTCAGTGGTCATGACCCAAGTTCCCACACTTCCCAGGTTGCCCAGGGAAGCACAAGTGATCTGCTAAGCTAAAAAATAAGAAAAAAAAAGAAAAGCCCTTTAAAAGTGAGAGGCAACCAGCATTTATCTAGATCAATAAGAATAGCTATTTGGGACACACTGATTCAGGCAGAAGTCCAAACAGTGTTCCGATTAGGAGACAAAGTCAATGGGTATTTATGAGAAAGGAAAGGGGAACAATCACATCAATAGAAGGAAGGCATTTCTATTGGCGCAGATAATATAACATAGTGATGCTAATTCTAAACAATGTCTTGAATTTTCAATCCAGTAGTCATAATAACTGCTTTCTTTTATCTTGCAAACAGTTTTTTGCAAGGCACAAGGTTGCTTAGGGCCAGTGCAAAGGTTATTTTGTTCTTTTTTTTTTTATTAACAATTCCAAAGATTTGAGATATAAGACATGCATGGCAGCTCCATCCCCATTCTCCAGTGGCCCCGTTTATATTATTGTTTACAGGTCATAACAATGAAATATTCAACAATGAACTGACATCCCCCCCAATATTCCTCTTGGCCAAGAATATGGGCTCTCTGTGCCCTAATAAGCCCATCAAATCACAGTCTTTATGAGCCAGCTTTTCTCACTTAGTCCAGTATAAAATAACTGACACCCAAGCAAATCATTGCAAAGCATGACTGCAAGTCTTGCAGTAGAGGCAGGATCTCATTCAGCCTTTACAAAGGATATAGAACAACTGCTCAAATCACATGAAACTGTTATCAAACATGGATGTGCCAGAGATAGACCAGTTAATAACCAGAAAAGAAAAAAATCAGTAAGTATGTAACAGGTACTTCAATAAAGAATGGTTTGAGGGCTGGCCGAGTGGCGCGATGGTTAAGAGCTGGCTTGGGACGCCAGAGGGCCCCGGTTCGGATCCCACATATGAGGGCCAGTGACACTGCCCTCTGCAGCTAAGATGCTGAACAACAGCTCAACCTGGATCTGGGCTGCTGTGAGTCACAGGCGACAGCGTAGGCTGCAACGCCTGCTGCAGTGGGTTGCCATGGGCTACCGTGTGTAGCCAGCAGCCAGCGTGAGCGGCCAGCAGCCGTAGTGAGCAGCCATCCAGAAGCCAGCGACTGATCTACCTCACCAGGGAAGAGCACAATGATGGTGCCAACTTGGGCCAGTGAAGCAACGTCCTCCACAACTAGACTGAAGAACAAAAGGACAGCAACTTGTCTGTTCCCCTCCCCCAACTCCCCAATAAAATCTTTAAAAAAAAAAAAAGAAAAAAGAATGGTTTGAGGATGAATAAACTGTTACATATTCACACACTGGGTTTTAAATGGTTGTCAAAATGACTGTAGAAGCACACAATATGAATGAAACTTAGCAATGGAATAGTGAAAAAAAAGTACCAAAAGATGATAAGACAGTTAAAAACAACTATAGATACATATTAAATACACATACACACACATTTTTAGGACTATATATAGATGCAATAAAACTATAAAATTGTCCAAGGAAAGTAAAGAAATGATGAATTTAATATTTTGGACGATTACCTTGGACCAGGGGAGGAAGTGAAATGGGTTGGGTGGACCATCCAGTCAGATACGAATTCTTGACAAGATCTTAATTTTATTTTGGGTGAAGGATTCAAGGGACTATTACGATATTAAAAATAACTAATATTTGAAAAGTAAATGACAGAGGGCCATGCATGGAGCAATGAGGAATATGTTATTCACCAAGGTTTACAACAAATCTAGTTGCAGGCACATCAGATACAATAAAAAATAAAACAACAAGGATAATAACAGCATGTACCTCATAAAGCGGCCATGAGAATAAAATGAGTTAATATATTTAAAACTTTCAGAACAGTGCCTGGAACACAGTAGCACTGTACTATGTAAGTATTTTTGCTATCATTATTTCTACTTAATGCCAAGGGGCAATAACTATTTATTAGGCATATAAAACTACTATTTATTAAATTGTGTTACAACAGACACTATTAGCTTCCTTCCTTCCTCCTTCTTTGCTAACAGAAGTCTGCTTTTGTTCAGGATGGCAATGAACCTAGACACAGGCAAAATATTTGCTTTTCTAGATATTAGCTTGTATCAGGCGTGTCCATGGGACACAGTTCTAGCAAATGACACATAAGTAGACAATTGGTAGGGGTTCTAGGAAGACTTGCTTTTCCTGATGAAAGAGGATGATGTGACTGGCACCATCCCTACATCTTCCTTCTTCTTAACTTGCATATGGTGTGATGCCTGGAGCCTCAGCAGCTATTTTGTTATTATGAGGCAACAGGCAGGAAGACAAAAAGAAATATGCTAAGGATGTCAACATGAAAGAGTCCTTTTGTATTTTATTGGTTACTCTTAAAGTTGAATATTCTTATAACTATTGATACATGATTTAAAAATCTATGTCTAACTCATTTTAAAAATTATTGTGGTAAGTAGAAAACAGAAGTTCAAAGTGATAAGAAAGCATCAAGCATAATTTAATTAACAGTCTTTTTCTCTCAGTTCCTGAAATAATGGTGCACTTAATCTTATGATGACTTTATCTTAGAGTAACTCAATTACAGTAAGAACTTTCTATTTTCAGTTCCTTTCACAGTTTGACTTGTGATCCCAGCAGAACACATTGCTGCCAGCTTCTCTCAGCTGGATCGCTTGCATTATTGGGTCGGGGCAAAGAAAATAACAATGACAGTGAGCACATTATAAGGCTTTACAGCCTAAGGCCCCTATATCAGTTAAGAGTACATTTGGCTGCAAAGAACAGAAACTCAAACAACAGTAGCCTCTAAACAAATAAAGGTTTAATTTTCTTTTCATAACAGAATGCCTGGCAGTGGCAGTCTGGCATTTGGGTACTGGTGTCTGAGGAGCATGTCTGGGTGGCTTTGAAAAAGTAGGATCGAAAATTATTTTTTTAACCCTTTAAGTATATTTCCCCCGCCTCAAATACCATATTATTTATTGCTTTGTAACAAATTACCTCACACCTTAGGAGCTTATGATAACAAATATTTCTTTTTCTTTTTTTTTTTTAAGATTTTATTGGGGAATTGAATAAGGGAACAGTGTTGGGGAATTGGGGAAGAGGAACAGACAAGTTGCTGTCCTTTTGTTCTTCAGTCTAATTGTGGAGGACGTGGCTTCACTGGCCCATGTTGGTATTGTGATCATTGTGCTCTTTCCGGCTGAGGCAGATCATTCGCTGGCCATTGGATGGCCACTCATGGCGGCTCAGGGCAGCTCTGCTGGCTACCAGCCACTCATGGTAGCTTATGGCAGCCCACTGCAGCCCCACTGCAACCTATGTGGTGGTGGGAGACTCACAGCAGCCCAGTTCCAGGTTGAGCTGTTGTTCACCATCTTAGCTGTAGAGGGTGCAGTGTCACTGGCCCATGTGAGATCTGAATGGGCTGCCCTGCTGCTCAGGGCTCCCGTCCCAAGCCAACTCTTAACCAACAAGCCACTAGGCCGGCCCAACTAATATTTTTTATGTCATAGCTTCTGGGAGTGAAGCTTAGCTGGGTGGTTGTGGATCAAGGGTGTCTCCTGCAGCGGCAGTTCAGCCGTTAGCTGGGGCTGCAGCCATCTGAATGCTCTGTGGAGGAGGGGGGTGTTGGGGGGTAGATGGGGGGGTTGAGGATGGTGGAAGAGATCCTCAGATCCTCATCTGAGCTCACTCATGTAGTTATTGGCAGAAAGTCTCAGTTTCTTGCTGGGTGTTGGCCAGATACCTCAGTTCCTCTCCTCGTGGACCTTTCTACAGGCTGTTTGAGTGTCCTCATAACATGGCAGCCAAATTCCCCCAGAGCAAGTGATTCAAGAGTGAGAGAGACCATAATGGATGTTGCAGTGCTTTTCATAAGCTAATCTCAGGAGTGACATCCATTATTTCAGGCATATTTGATTGGTCACACACACCAATCTGAGAGGAGACCATGGGGAGTGAGCTATACGAGGATGTAAATGCCAGGAGACGGGGATCATTGAGGGTCAACTTGGGGGCTAGTCACCTGTTTTAGCATACATTTGCCAACATTTGGTATTATTATTTTAAAATTATTTTCTTCTTAGATATATGCTTTCCATTTAACTTACATAGTAAGTAAAAATAAATCATACTTTATTTGTTGTGCCTTATTGATTACTCCTAAAGTTGAATATTTAAAAAGTATTTGTTGACCAGTTTTATTGTCCCTTTTACAAGTTATTTATGTCCTTTACCTAATAGAGTCATGTATTAAGATGTCAGTGATTTTTTTAAAAAAGTTGTATAAGTTCCTTATATAATAAAGGTATTAGTCTATGTCAGAAAAGAAAAAACTAGAGGCTCCTGTCTAGGTGGTGTGGAGTGCTGAGACCCTGCAGACCTCACTGGCAGAGCTGCAGGGAGGAAGCAGGACCTCAAAAGGAAGGTCTGGGTATTGAACTAGGGAGGGACTGGACCCCAAGTACTAAGAGCTCCCCACCAACAAACATGAGTCAGGCTCCTCTGAGTCCTCTTCTTGAGTTGGGCTCTGTCCTTGGCCTCTTAGTTCAGTTTTAGGAAGAATCCAGCTGAGTGAGTTGAGTGAAAATCCCACACTTGTTACTGGCCTGCCTTCAGCAAGCATCCTCCCAGCCTTGATGTTTCCTCTTGGTACTTTTCCATCCACTGACCCCACCCTTCTGCTTAGCTGTCAATCTCCACTTGTCCTTGTTGTATTCGGAGTTGGACTCCATTTCTCTCCCCATTACAAAACCTCCATTGCAGTTGTCTCTCTTGAACAAAGTCGTCCTTACAGTCTTTAACAAGTGTCATGACCAGTTTTCTTTAACCCTCCTCAACCTCAGTAAAGATACCTATAACTCATGTGGGGTGAGAAGCAGGAGCTGGTGGGCTTGCACGAGGCATCTGTCAGCACCCTCCATGGTGGCCACCGCGGGTAAGCTGGCACCTGTTTCTGGCACCAAGTTCTGGATTCTGAGGCATCTCTGAGAGCCAAAGGGGCCCTGGTGACAACAGAGATTGGATTTACTTCTAACCTAGCAGCATCAGGCCAATTTAATTAATTTTTTTAAATGAAAATGGATACGTGTGTGTGTGTGTGTGTGTGTGTTTTGCTTACAGACATATCTTCTACATTTTTTTGTAAAGCACCCATCAGCTTAAAAGAAAGCTACTGAAATAATTTATGACCTCTTCTCATACCCTTTTCCTTGGCTTTGCATATCAGTTTGAATATGTACCATAGTTGAACATGCTAATACAAGAAGTGTCTTTATTATTTTATCTTTACTTTTTGAATAATGTAAAATCTGACTCAGCCCTCTTTCTCAAGGAGTTAAGGAGAAATTCTATCTCAATCAGATAGAATCCCCAAGTTCACCCAATCTGGGAATCTCAGGGAAGGGCTCTGGACTTCAGGCTGGTGTGGTCACTGTGGGAAGCTTAGTGTCCGAGCCTCAGTTGTCACACTGCTCATCGCCCCAAAGGCTGTGGCTTACAGCCCAGTGCCTGTGTCCATGCAGCTAACCTGTTAGACATCCTGTTTCTCCAGAATCTGGAAGGAAGTTAATCCAGGGCTCCAAGTTGGGCAGAACCAGGTTCCTCTCCATCCCCTCAAGGATAAGGAAATCCCACATGCTGTAGGGGGTGGGATCCATTCCCTTCTCCCTCAACTTTTCAAGTCAACATCCCCTACACACCCACGTAATCTAGATCTCTGCCTTTAAGAGCTTGCATCACCCAAAACAAAAGTCTTTTAACTATCTAATGGGGGAGACCTGGGAATTCCTTTTAAACTTACAAAGAGAAAATGCCTGTCATGCTTTGGTGGTGAATCGGTCAACAAGCAGGGAAGCCAGCCCTTACTCTGAGTGAGGTAATTCTGACAGTAAGTCACAGTCCTGCATACAAAGGCTTCATGATCTGACTCCCATCCAAATTCCCAGGGGCGTCTCTGAGCATCCCTGCTCATGATACAGTGTTCTCACTGGCTCAGATATTTCCTCTCCCCTCTCCACTGGCTCACCCTACTCACCTCTTAAGGTCATTTGAATCCTCAAAGAGGTGTCAGGGCTCCAGGCTGGCATCTGTAATTCCCTTCCTTTTGTGGTCATAAGCTGACTGCTATAGTGCCTCACACCGGTATTCCAAGCAGGAGTGTGCCAGTAAGTTCTCTATGCTTGTGTCTTTCATAGGAAGGAAACCATTTCCCAGAATCCCTCAGCTGCCTGGCCTTCATAGCTTATTGGTCAGAACTGGGTCACACGGCTACTCAGAGCTGCAGGGGAGGCGGGGGATGAAAGGTTTCTGTCAAAGCTGAGTAGGATTGCTGCACTGATTTAGATAAACCATGATTTATGCTCAGACTGGAAACACAGTTGCCTCATCTCTCTAAAAAAAATGAGTTCCCTTAACAAGGAAAAGGAAGGAAATGGCTAGTAAAGTCTACCATAGAGAACGTGTTCCATTAATTATCCTTTCTTCTCCATTAACATGGTAAGAGCCACTACTATCTCTTGGCCTTGTCTTCCACAGAAGCAGAATTTTTAGATATACACATGGTTGGCCAGGATGTCTGCCTTTCCAAGCCTCTCTTGCTGCCGTGTGGTCATGTGACCAATTTCTAAAAATGGGTTGAAAAGGGAAGAAATAAATATAAGCGCTAACTATTAAGGAGAAGTTGTACCTTCCCTCCTCCATCTTTCTCATCTCATGGCTGAGATGTGGGTGTGGAGGGAGCCATGTTGGGCCAACTGGGCGAGGACATGACAGAGCATAGAGACCAGGAGCCGAGACCCCTGAAAACTTCACAGAGCAGAGTTGCCACACCAGCTTAGGCTTTTACATGAGAAAAACTAAACTTCCATCATGTTTAAAGCACTGTTATTTTGCAGCCACACTATATCCTAATAAATACAACTCCCTCCAATGCTCTGCCTAGAAGCATGTTGTCTCTCCAACCTCAAACAATCCCTCCCTTGACCCTGTGTTTCTCTCTAATTTACATCAGTCTTTCTCTATGTTAGTCAGAGCAAGCAACAGATATCAACTCTTGGCTGATTTAAGCAGAAAAGGCAGCTCATAGGCTTGTGAGAAAAGAGCTAGAGAACCAACAGTGATCTGCCATGATAATGCCACATAAAGAACCACAAAACCTCCGTGGCATGTAACATGAACAGTAATTAGTTCACAAGTATGTGGGGTTCAGCTTATCTGGGGCTGAGCTGAGCTGGGCTGATCTCAGCCAGACTTGCTCAAGTGTCAAAGCTCAGCTGTTGGTTGGCCAGAGCTCTGTTGATTTTGGCTGAGCGCATTCATGTCTGAAACTCAACTGGCTGTTGGCTGACTGGGATGGCCTCAGCTGGGATAACTCGGGGAGTCCTGGCTTAGTGCCACATGTCTCTCATCATCCAACAGGCTAACCAAGACCTGCTCTAATGGCAACAGCAGAGGTCAACAGTGAGAGTGGTATGGATAGAATGTTTGTGTTTCCCCAAAATTCATGTGCTGGAAACGTGATGCCTAAGGTGATATTAGAAAGTGGGGCCTTTGGGAAGTGATCCCGGTCATGAGGGTGGAATGAATGAAATGAGTGTCCTTCTAAAAGAGACCCCAGAGAGATGCCGTGCTCCCTCCACCATGCGAGGACACAGTGAGAAGTCTGCAACCCGGAAGGGAGCTTTTTCTGGAACCTGACCATGCTGGTTTCCTGATCTTGGACTTCCAGCCTCCAGAACTGTGAGAAGTAACTTTATGCTGTTTATAAGCCACCCATTCTGTGGTATTTTGTTATAGTAGCCCAAGCAGAGTAAGATAAAGAGTGAGCCCAATCACACAAGTGCTTTTCAAGCCTCTGCTGATGTAATGTTTGGTAATATCCACTGACCACAGCAAGTCACAGGGTGAGTCCAGAGTCAGAATAGGAAGATCTGACAAGATAACATGGATGCAGGGAGAGGTGATGAATTGAGGCCATTAATGCAATCACTCTACCACACCACATTCAGAGGTTTTGCTACAGGGTAGCAGCCAACATCATGCCACAGAGCTGGACCAATGAAGACCCTGCTACTGCCATGGAGGAGCACCTGATGCCATAGTTACACTGAGAGACCTTCTAGCACAAGACCCTGGGTGTTGCTGCCATGGCTGTTCCCCCAAACTGGGTGTTGCTGCCACAAATGGCACTGCCCACCGAAAAAATGGATTCTTTCCTGTTTCTTTGCATCCCAAGTGCCACCTGATTCAAAGTCTAGGTGGGGCAGATTTTATTAGCAGATGACTTAGTCCACAAGGAAGAGTGGGGAAGTGAGGAGCCGGCATTTTTAGCTAGAATCCTGGGATGTGGGCTCTGCTTCCCACAAAGTGTCATAGAGTGGAAAACTGTCCATACATGGGAAAGGGGCTTCTATCCTAGGTAACTAAAAAACTAAAAAACAACAAGGAGGTGGAAGACTATACTAGCCTCTCATTCTCTTCAAAGCTAAGCTTCTTAAATACTCCTAGGTCGCATTTCTATCTTCCATTTCACTTCTGCAGCAATCAGTTCTTGCCACACTAATGCAAAATCCAGTGGTTTATAACCACAAGCATCTATTTTTCTCACTCACGCTTCAGGCTGCAGGATGGCTGGGTTTGGTTCTAGACTTCAGTTTGAGTTTTTGTCTGTTCCACTTGTCTCGGGTCCTCTTTGGACCAGCAGCTCCCCAGTGTATGCTCTTCTCGTGGTGAATGGTTGGAGTGCAAGAGGATGAGTGGAAACGTGTGATGCCTTCCAAGGCGCATCACTTTTGCTCCCATTCCATTGGCCAGAAGAAGTCTAGCAGGGAAATATACTCGGTCCACTTTCATGCACCGCAGGTCATGTGGCAAGAGGGAGTGAAGAAGCAAGAAGAAGAATCCAGGCTACTGCAACTCTTTATGTGGCTTCTGATTCTGCTGAGCCACTTGGGTCAACAATAACCTAACAATTGCCAAATCAAACAGGCAGCTCTCAGAGGATCAAGAGGCAGGCATGTGCCACGTAATGCAATACCTTTTCGGCCATGGTTAGGAGTTTGCATTTCATTCTAAGGGTAGGGGAAGCCATTTAATGATTGGATATGTGACCACAGTGGGCATTTTACAACTCAAATTTGGTCATGTCATGCCCCTACTAATCTTTCGATGAGTCCCATTGCCTAGAGGGAAAGGTGACACAACCCTTATAGGGCATTAGAAGTCAACACTGATAAGCCTCTGCTCCACCATCTCCTGTCACTGCACTGCCTTGCACATGTAGAGCTGCTTATGGTTTATCTGAGTTTGGATTCTCCCAGAAGCTGGTCCTGAGACAAGGAATTGAGTGCAAGTAGTTTATTTGGAAGGTGATGGAAACACCCGTGAGGAAGAGGTGGAAAGTGATACAGGGAAGGAAGGGTGAACTATTAAGTCAATTACCACAGTGAACAACAGGAGCTCAATCCTGTAAAACACAGGCCTCAGAATTATCCCACCTGAGGGGTGAAGGAGCTAGAAAATTTGCACACCAACTCCTGAGACTCACTGACTGAGGGCTGTTCCCCGGGTACAGAGAGCACGCGGAGTTGTCGAGGGATACGGGCAAGGCTCCGACAGTGTCTCCTACATGGCTTTGCAATCAATACAGCTTATCTTGTAGATTCCCATAGTTCCGTAACTATGGGAAGAAACACCCTTCTGCTTAGGATGTTTCCCCTCCCTGTGTACCTGGTAAACTCCTACTGAATTAAATTCAACACATTTCCCAGTTTCCTAAATAGAAAGGACTGTGCCTCACTCCATGCTTTCTTAGGACACAGTACATACCTCTGTGGTTTTTTGTTTGTTGTTTAGTTTTTTTTAATCACTTATCACACTGCTTTACTTACTAGCTTCACTTTCCTACTAGATAGTACTAGGGCTTCATGTTGACATCTCTTAATATAGTTTGTCACCTGAAATATAAAAGCTACTCAACAAAAGCTAGTTGGATGAAATTTCTTTCTATAGTCTGTCAGTAACCTGGTGGAGTGCTGTGTTGAACTGCGGCCAATCTGAGGTGAAATCATGAGAGTTTTTATGCCCCTTTATTATCTCCATGGTAATCCCCTTCTTTCACTCACCTGGTACCCTCCTCTTCTCTCTCCCTACCCTAATGTCAAAATCTGCTCCTAGATTCTTCTTTTACATCAAAGGAGAACAAAACCGAGAGACAGGAATCTTGGGTTCCTGTTCATCTTTGTCATTGAGTAGCTTGGGGGTCCTTGGCCAAGATTTGTCCTCTCTGAGCTTCAGACTCCTCATTTGTAAAATGATCTTGAATGTCCCTGCCAATTGTTGAAAGGACGATGACTGATGTCGCTTGCTCTCTCCGAGGGAAACCAGCAGCCATGTTGGGAGGATCAGGATGGAGAGGCCCACATGGCCAGGAAGTGACATCTCCAGCCAACAGTCCCCGGGACCTGAATTCTGCCAACAGCCACGTAAGTGGGCTTGGAATCAAATCCTCCCCCAGATGTGATGGCTCTCCCAGCCTTTTCCACCTCCCTCCCCATTTTCTGTCACAGGTGTTTCCTCTGATAACATCCTGCACATTTAATACCATGTTGGTGTCTTCTCCTCACGGGACCATCACTAACACAAGTGGTGTCAGGAGTGGCCCAAGAACATAGGCAAAAGATGGGGATTGGGGACTATCACGCCCACTGCCTGCAGACCAAGAGGGCGCTGTCTAAACTGGGTGGCAGCTAGACTGCTAGATGTCATTCCTGGTGACCTGAGAAAATGTCCTGGTTTGGGGGAATGCTATGGCAAGTGTGATAGAAGCCTCTGAAACATACTTGACAAGGAGGGAGTGAGGGGCAGGATAACTACAAATACAGTAGAGTTGGCTGATTACTGCACATTGTTTTGATGCCCCAGCCCTAGAGAAGGATAATGGGGTCTGAGAATTGTTAACACCGTCACAGGCTGGTGTGAGAGCCTCTGCAGTGGCTCACAGACATACATTTATCTCGTGTGCAGGACGGCAGATGGAGATGGATGGCAGCTGAAGATGTAACTGTGAGGGTCGCAGAACCCTATAGAGATGGTTGGACACTAGCCAATGCAGGCGTGTTATGTGAAAATCAGGACCCTGGTGGGACAACCTCAGATTCTGTAAACTGGGACAGGACTATCCTGAGGGACATCCTCTGGACACACTGGGCATGCAGAGGGGCTCCCCCTTCTCTAGTAACTGTTAGCTTTGCCACTGTGCTGGGAGATGCTGCAGAAGCCTCACCCATGATGCAATGGGACATGGCAAGAACTAGCCAGTACGTGTCTATAGGAGCCCATGGAGCACCTCTGGGTTTGGATTTTAGGGTTTTGATCAAGTAGCCAGTATGTCAGGCTGGATAAACACAAATCCACTGGCTTAGAGGCACTTTCTCAGCACATGGGTTTATTGGGGACCCCAAGATATGGGGCAGACTTACTGCTGGGTGGCTCTTCATAGCCTGCAAACAATATTGTTTCAGCGAGGTAGATGTGACTTAGTCCCCTTGGTGGATGGTAGAGGATGGATAAAGAGGCTGAAGGAGTGGGGGTGTCATTGTGTGAGGCCAGAAACCCAGCAGAGGATTATGTTCCACAGGGGAACCCAGAGGGCTCACCTGTCACCACAGCCACCAGGAAGGTGCTGGAGAGGGCCCCGCATCACTATGTTTGGGGAGGCTGTGTCCTCTGCAGGCTGGGATGACAGGGAAAGGTGGTCCCAGAGTCAGCTCATTAGTATCATGGGGAGGATATGGCCCTGAGGAGACAGAGGCCAAATGGTGATAGTTAACCAGCAACAGCCAGAGGCCACAATAACCATAACAACCCCAGAGGAGCAACAGGGGAGGGAGTGGTGGTGAAGGCTGATGGAATGGTGTCTTGGGTCAGAATAGGGAGTGTCTTAGTCCTTATGAGCTGCTGTAACAAATACCATAAGCTGGCCAGCCAAGTGGCTCAGTTGGTTGAGTTAGCTTAAGAGTGCGAGCTCTGAGTAACAGAACCACTGGTTCGATTCCCCCATGGGCCAGTGATGCTGGGCCTGAGCTGAGCTGCCACTGAGTGCCAACAGGTGGCAGGATGGCTCAGCTGGTGAGAGCATGTGTTTCTAACACCAAGACTGCCTGTTCGATGGTGGGCTATGCCCACCCTGAACTAAGACTGAACTCAGCAGCTTGAGCTCAGCTGTCCCCCGGATGGCTCAGTGTATAGAGCATGCACTCTTAACAACAAAGCTGCCGGTTCGACGCCTGTATGGGATGGTGGCTATGCCCATCCGCAACTAAAATTGTAACACAGCTCCTTGAGCTCAGTGGCTATGAGCTGCTGATGGGCAGACAGGTGGCGACTGGCGCCCTCGACAACGAAGATTGAAGAACAACATCTTGGCTGGTCCCCTTCCCCAATTCCCCAGTTAAAAACAAACAAACAAAAAAACCCAAACAAACGAAGAAAACAAATACCATGACCTGACTGACTTACAAACAACAGAAATTTATCTCACAGTTCTGGAGGATCAAGATCAAGGTGTTGGCAGGTTCAGTGTGTGGTGAGAACCAGCTTTCTCATAAATGGCACCTCCTAGCTGTGTCCTCAAATGGTGGGGACTCTCTCAGGTCTCTTTCACAGGAGCACTGATCCCATTTCTGAGAGCCCCATCCTCCCAAACGCTTCATCTCCTAATATCACCACCTTGGGGGGCAGTATTCCAACATATGATTTGGGGGGACACATTCAGGCCATAGCAGATGGGTAGTCAACAAGTGAGCTGCTTAATATCTACAGTAAAAACCAGACTGAGAAGCAGCAGACAGGGGTTTTGGCCCAAGAAAAAGTTATGATTCTTTGCTCAGTACCCAGACCTGAGCCAATTTTCACATTCAGAGCCATTGACTGAAGAGGTGTCCAAACCCCCAGGAGGAAGGCCCCTGGAACACCATGGTGAAAAAGGCGGGGACAGTCCCCTCATCCTCCTGCAAAGGCACCTAAGCCATTGACTCGGCTTACTGGACACTGGGGACAGAGAAACGACCAGACTGTTGAGCAGTACTGCACACAGGGTGTGAGTTGCCATCGGTACCCAGATTCCCACAGCATCACCATGTACCCTATGACAGTGGGGCTTACAGGTGCCAGGTCACACGTGGAGTCCTGGACAAGCCTGGCTCTCAGTGTGACCACTGGGTCCATTACCCACCCAGGGTTGTTGCCCCGTTTCCCAAGTACTGACCAGCATTGACGCCCTTGGCAGTGGGAGGCCCCTTACCCTGGGTCCCTGTCTGTGGGGCAGGGTCTCTCATTGTGCTGAAGGACACAGGGAAACCTCTGAAACTGCCCCATCCCGGCCAAGTCAGAAATAACACTGTGTCCCAGGGGCGGTCCTGGGGAGGGTTTTCCAGGTGTTGTAGGGTGAGCACCACCAGTAGAGACCTGACGGAAGCAGGGGCTGTGCTGGCATTCTCTATTATCTTCATTCATCCAGCAGCTGGTTCCTGCAAAAACCTGAAAAATGTTTCAGATTACCTCAGATGTCACCAAGTCCAGTCCTGATGGCGGCTGCATGCTGGATGCGATACCACTGCTGGGGCACAGTGATAAGGCTACAGACACAGGTCGTGTGGGTGGGACTGTGGGAGTGTGTTCCTTTTATTCCAATCCGAAAAGTGGAGGTGATGTGATTAGCATGCAGTTGGAGGGAACAATATTTATTTCTATTTGCCTCAGGACGGATTTGACCTCCCTGCCCTCTGCAATATAGTCTGAAGAGATTGGGGCTTCCTGCACATCCCATAGACATCACAGTTGACCCTTGAACAACCCGGGAGTTAGTGGCACAGACCACCTGTGCAGTAAAAAAATCTGCCCATAACTGAAGTCAGTCCTCCCCACATGCAGATTCCCAACTGGCAGTTAGCCCTTGAACAACTCGGTTTTGAAGTGAGTGGGTCAACTGAACTGAACAGGGCAACTCAAAACAATCCTCTTACAAGTGGACCCATGCAGTTCAAACCCTCGTTGTTCCAGGGTCAACTGTAGTGCACTTACCGACAGCGTCATGTAGATTGGGAGGCGTGAGCAAGAGGTGGACAGTGCGCTGAATGCCTTGGTAAACATGGACACTCCAGAGGTGGAATTAAATCTTGCAGAGACTCAGGGAGTGGCCGCCTCAGTTCAGGCCTAGAGGTCCAGCGGGGAGGGCCATGCAGCCATCTCCCCTCTAAAGGAGGACACACTGCTGCATCCTGCATCCCTCGCTGCAGAGAAGGAAGCGCGCTGCCTGGGAGGCCCTTGTGGGTTCTCACACACACTTTCCACACCTCGTATATTGTTGGGCCCACACTCTGGGTGACATAGAAGGGTGCCAGCTTTTAGTGGGACCTGGATCTGGAAGGACATTGCAGCAGATCCAGGCCCTGGTGCATCAGCTCCATCCAGCAGACCCCGTGGTGTTCGAGGTATCAGTGGTGGGAGGAGACGCAGCATGAACCAGAACCAGGCACAGTGGGAGGAGCACAGTGCCGGGCCCTGGGCTCTGGAGGAAGGCCATGCCACCCACAGCAGAGATGGACCCTTTTGGAAGGAACTCTGGGTGTGTTATTGGGCCCTGATAGGACAGAATGCTTGACCTTGGACACCAAGCAGCCATTGGTTACAAATGTCCATAGGAATCGGGGTCTGCATTACCTAGTAAGTCATAAATCGAAAAGGCCCAGCAGCCGTCCATCATGAGGTGGAAATGGTCCATCTGTGGTTAAGCCTGAATCACATGTTAACACCCACCAGAAAGCAGAGGCACTAAAAAGTTAAGCAGACACACTGACCTCAGCCAGCCTTCATCACCGGTCAGCCCAGGACTGGCAGGATGGGCACATGAATGGAGTGACCACGATGGCAGAGGTGGGGCTACATCCATCCCAGCAGCACTGACTCCCATGTACCAAGCCTGTCCCAGATGCTGCCACCTCTGAATGTCCAAATGTCAGCATTAGACCAATACCAGGCCCTTATTTGGCACTATTTCTGTAGGTGACCAACTAGCTACCAAGTGACAAGCTGACTACAGTGAGCCCTTCCATCCTGGAGGGTCAGAGGTGGGTTTTCCTTTCCTGTCCTCAGAACGTCAGCCGGCACCACCATCTGGGGGCTTCGAAACGCCTGATCCAGTCTTGGAACTGCTCTTGGCACAGCATCCGACCAGGGGACCCACTTCACATGAAGGAAGTGCAGGCTGGGTCGTGACCGTGGGGTCTACTGGTCACATCACATCTGCACCACCCAGGGGCTGCTGGTCACACAGAACACTGGACAGGCCTCCTGAAGGTGCCAGTGAAGTGCCAGCTCTGAAGGGACCGGGTGACATCTTCCAGGTCGCAGAGTATTTACTGAATTAGAGACTCTTTGGTGCCAAGTTCTCAACAGGAAGAGAACGTGAGTCCAAGACCAGGGCGTGGAAGCAGGTGTGGTCCTGGTCACCATCACTTAGAGTCGCCCCCTGGGCCTGTTGCACTTCCTGCCTCTACAACGTTAGTCTGTCAAGGATAGGAGGCTCAGGTTCCCAAAGTGGGGTATTCTTACAAGGGGACACGACAAGGGTCCCATTGAACTTACACTGTTTGTCACCAGGGAAGTGTGGACACCACGTGCCTAGGGACCAGCAGGTGAGAAGATGAGTACCCTCTTCTTGAGCCAGGAGTAATGCACCCTGATCCATGGGAGGTGGGGAGCTGCTGTCACATAATGGGGTCGGGAGGAATATGTGGGGACCTGGGTAATAGACCTGGGCACCTTGTAGTTCCCTCTTGTTCCCTGTAACTGTGAAGGGATACATAGAGCAAGGGAGTCTGAGAAGGGGTGAGTTCCAAGGGCCCAGGACCCTCAGTAGAAAGGTTTGCGTCACATCCCCCAAGTAAGCCCCCAGGTCCCCACTCCTGTGCTCTGAAATCCATGGCAGCATTTGCTCAGGGGCCCTGCTTCCCAGGGGCTGTTCCCACACAATGACTGGTCACAGGAGGGACACCGAGGCAGGCCATTCCCGGGACACAGGGGCTTCTCTGGTGGCCAGTGTGGCTCGAGGACTCTCCCAGGGCCTTGCTCCACTTCACTGAGATTGCCCGGCAGGGACCTGAGATACGGCGACGAACCTTCTCTCCTGACCATCAGACTGGCGTCTCCGTCTGCGGCTCTCCGAGGTTTTCTGGCTCCTTCTACGTAGTCTCTGACAGGTGTTTCTCCTGATAAAATACTGCTGAGTTTAATCCCATCTTGGAATCTGCTTCTTGGGGGACCCTGACTAACAAGATCATTTTCATCGGCATACCAACCACCTATTACTTATTCCATCTTGTAAAATGCTTCTCTTCACCCAGCGTCTCTCACCAGCATCTGCCCCATTTCGCTTGTCTGTGTTTCATCTCTTTGAGGTAACAGCTGTTTATTGTTTTAAGCCACTAAATTTTGGGGTAGTTTGTTGCACATCAGCACATAACTAATGAAGCTCTTTTAAGTTTCTATTAATCTCCATCCCTATTTCCTTGCACTTTGAAAATGTTATCTGCACTCGCTGTTTCCGGTTCCTCTCTGCCTGTTCTCTCTTTTATCCTTTTGTGATTTCTCCTTTCTTTCTTCTTTCCTTCCCTCCTTTCTTTACTCTCATTACCAGATATCTCCTACATAGAAATAATACTATGTGTTTATCTGGGTGTATATGTTAAAAGGATAATGACAGGTGTGGAATAAAAGGAAAGGAAAGGAAGTAATGAATGGTCTGAACAGAAAATGCCTGAGTGATTCTGCAACCAAGGACCTGACTTCCAACTCTTAATTCCTCTACTGACGCTGAGTTTGGTTTACTTTCAGAACAATCACATCAGCCACATGAAGTCTCACACACCCATGGAAAAAGTTTAAATTGGCACAAGCACTTCAGAAATGAAATGCACATCATCTTATCTACTGTGGTTAAAGTCCACACCCCCCTGTAGTCCAGCCATCCTTCCTTACCCTCCTCTCCTGGGAATTTCTTGCCTTGTGCCCAGGAGACATGCACACTCATGTTTACAGCAAAATCTGGAGCAACCACTTACGCATCAACAGAGAAATAGAGAAAGTGTGGTATAATCATAAAATGTAAGACTTCAGCAGTAAAAATGAGTGAAGGACAGCTTCACACACGAGGGGTAACTCTCCTACGTAATGATGAGTCTCAGAAGAGTCCATGCAGTACGAGTCACTGGGCAGGAAGTTCAAAATTGGGCAAAAGTAAGTAATATTTGGTTTGGAGATATATATACTTATTGTAAAATCTTCCGAGAATCTCTAGGGAATAGTAAACACAAGACTCAAGGTAGCTGTTACATCTGGGGGATGGGATTGGGGAGGCAGCCACGGTGGCTTCCTCATAGGTTGTTTCTGACACCAGTGGTGTGTGCCCAGATAGTTAACTGATCATAATTTCTCAACTGACATTTTTCAAACTGTGACTTGTGAACCATTCCTGGTTAATTTATTTTATTAGTTTCAGGTGTACAAAACAATGTAATAATTATACATTTCACCCCTGACAAAGTGATAGCCTCCCTCCCCCAATCTGTTGCACTTCTGACATCGTATATATCTATTAAAATTCCATTGACTCAATTCCCCACACTATACTCCACATCCCGGGAATGTGTGTGTGTGTGTGTATATATATATATATATATATATTATAGTTGACATACAATATTATTCAACATCAGCTTCAGGTGTACAGTGCAGGGATCAAGCCTCTACATCGTCCATGAAGTGGTCTCCCTAACAAGACATGTGTCCATCTCACACCCTAAAAAATATTTACATTATTGATTATATTCCCCCAAACTGTCTTTCATATCCCTGTGGCAATATTGTAGTTACCAATTTGTGCTGTCTAATTCCTTCCCCTTCTCCCTCATCCCCACTCCCCTCGATCTAGCAACCATCAGTTTCTCCTCTATATCTCTGAGACTATTTCTGTTTACTTTGCTCATTTATTTAGTTCTTTAGATTCCACATATAAGTGAGATCATGGGGTATTTGTCTTTCTCTGATTGACTTATTTCACTTAGCATAATGTTCTCTAGGTCCATCCATATCATTGCAAATGTTAAGATTTCATTCTTCTTTATAGCTGAGTAATACTCCATTGTATAAACGCACCACGGTTTTTTAATCCAGTCATCTACCGATGGGCGTTTCATTGTTTCCAAGTCTTGGCTATGGTAAATAGCACTGCAACGAACATAAGGGTGTATATATCTTTTTGATTTAGCATCTTGGATTTCTCTGGATAGATCCCTAAGGGTGGAATTGCTGGGTAATAAGGTAGTTCCTTTTCCAGTTTTTTGAGATGCCTCCATACTGATTTCCATAATGGCAGCACCAATCTGCAGTCCCACCAACAGTGTACCAGGGTTCCCTTTTCCCCACAACCTCCCCAGCACTTGTTGTTTGTTGATTTATTAATGATAGCCATTCTGACCAGAGTGAGGTGATGTCTCATTGTGGTTTTCATTTGCATTTCTCTAATGATTAGTGAGGTTGAGCATTTTTTCATATATCTGTTGGCCATCTGTATGTCCTCTTTAGAGAAATGTCTCTTCATATCCTCTGCCCTTCTTTTAATTGGGTTTTTTGGTTTTTTGTTGTTGACTTGCATGAGTGTTTTATAAATTTTGGATATTAACCCCTTATCAGATATATCATTGACAAATATCTTCTCCCATTCAGTAGGCTTCCTGTTTGTTTTATTAATGGTTTTCTTCGCTGTGAAAAAGCTTTTAAATTTGATGTAATCCCACATGTTTATTTTTTCTTTTACTTCTCTTGCCCAATGGGATATATCAGTAAAAATATTGCTCAAGGTAATATCTGCAAATTTACTCCCTATATTTTCTTATAGGAGTTTTATAGTTTCAGGTCTTACATTTAAGTCTTTAATCCATTTTGAATTTGTTCTCATATATGCTGTAAGTAGGTGGTCCAGTTTTATTTTTTGCATGTGTCAGTCCAATTTTCCCAGCACCATTTATTAAATAGACTATCTTTACCCCAATGTAAATTCTTCTTCTGTTGTCATAGATTAAATGACCATATATGAATGGATTTATTTCTGGGCTTTCTATTCTGTTCCATTGATCNAATTTTTTTGTATTTCTGTGGTGTCTATTGTTACTGCTTTTCTTTCATTCCCGACTTTACTAATTTGAGTCCTCTTTCTCTTTTTTTTTTTTTGATGATTCTGGCTAGAGGTTTGTCAATTTTGTTTATCTTCTCAAAAAACCAGCTCTTGGTTTCATTGATTTTTTTGTATTGTTTTTCTCATCTCTATTTTGTTTATTTCCGATCTGGTCTTTATTATCTCCTTCCTTGCACTCCTTTTGGACTTATTCTGCTGTTTTTTTCCCAGTTTTCTGAGGTGTAAGGATAACGTGTTGATTTGAGATTTTTCTTGTTTCTTTAGGTAGGTCTGCACTACTATGAACCTCCCTCTTAGGACTGCTTTTGCTGCATTCCAATGATTTTGGGGCAGTGTGTTCTCATTTTCATTTGTCTCGAGGTATCTTTTATTTCTTCCTTGATCTCATTTTTGACCCACTCGCTATTTAGCAGCATGTTATTCAGCCTCCACATACTTGTGTGTTTTCTGAAATTTATTGAGACTTGTTTTGTGGCCTAACATGTGGTCTATATTGGAAAATGTTCCACGTCACTTTAAAAGAATGCATATTCTGTAGCTTTGGGATAAAATGCTCTGAAAATATCGATTAAATCCAATTTGTTTAATTTTTCATTTAAGCCACTGTTTCCATATTGATTTTCTGTCTGGAGGAACTGTTCCTTGTTGTCCGTGGTGTGTTGAAGTCTCCTACTACAATAGTGTTACTGTTGATCTCTGATTTTATGTCTGTCAAAATCTGTTTTATATATTTAGGAGCTCCTACGTTAGGTGCATAGATGTTTACTAGGGTTATATTCTCTTGTTGGATCAATCCCTTTATTATGTAACACTATTAATAATATGTTATATAATAACACATTATTATGCAGTGCCCTTCTTTGTATTTTATTATATTCTTCAATTTAAAGTCTATTTTGTCTGATAAAAGTATTGCTACTCCAGCTTTTATCTCATTTCCATTTGCATGAAAAGTCTTGCTCCAACACTTTACTTTCAGCCTGTACGTGTCTTTTGATCTGAGGTGAGTCTCTTGTATACAGCATATGCAAGGGTCTTATTTTCGTATCCATTCAGCCACCCTATGTCTTTTGATTGGAGCATTTAATCCATTTACATTTAATCCATTTACATTTAATCCATTTACATAGGTATGCACCTATAGTTATTGCCATTTTGTTATTTGTGTTTCTGGTCTTCACTAGTTAGATTGTTTTCCTCTTTCTTCTGCTTACAGAAGCCCTTTTAACATTTCCTGCAATTCTGGTTTAATGGTAATGAATTCCTTTAGCTTATTCTGTTCTGGGAAGCTCTTTATCCCTGATTCAGTGTAAATGATAGCCTTGCTGGATAAAGCAATCTAGGTTGTAGGCCTTTGTTTTTCATCACTTTGAATACCTCCTGCCACTCCCTTCTGGCCTGCAAAGTTTCTGTAGAAAAGTCAGCTGATGTTCTTATGGGGGTACCCTTGTAAGTAACTTGTTGCATGTCTCTTGCTGCTTTTAGGATTCTGTCTTTGTCTTTAACCCTTGCTATGTTCACTATAATGTGTCTTGGTGTGGGTGTGTTTGAGTTCATTTTGGTTGGAACTCTCTGCACTTCCTGGGCTTGTATGTTGATTTACTTCACGAGGTTAGGGAAGTTTTCAGTCATTTTTACTTCAAATATGTTCTCGAGACCTTGCCCCCACTCTTCTCCTTCTGGTATTCTTATGATGCACATGTTGTTGCACTTGGTGTTATCCGACAGCTCTTTTAAACGATTTTTATTGTTTTTTATTCTTTTTTTCTTCTTGTTGTTCCACTTGGGTGATCTCTGCTATCTTGTCTTCTAAGTTGCTGATTCTATCCTCTGCTTCATCTAATCTGCTGGTCCTTCTTTCAAGTGTGTTCTTTATTTCAGTAATTGTATTCTTCAGTTCTAACTGGTTGCTTTTCATGATTTCTCTATCCTTTATATTCCCACTAATTTCCTTGAACATTCTAATTATCGGTTTTCTAAACTCTGTCTCTGATAAATTGGTTGCCTCTATTTCATCTATTTCCATTGATTCTGGAGGTTTCCTCTGTTCTTTTCTTTGGGACGTGTTTCTTTGTTTTCCCATTCTGGCTGACACTTTGTGCTTGCTTCAATTTATTAGGTAGATCCCCTAGGTCTCTCAGTCTTTGCTGGGTGGAATTATGTGGTATGTGTCCTTTACATTTGAATTGCTCAGTCTCCCTATTCTTCTGTACATGTGTTCCAGAGGTGTTTCTTGTGTTGTGTGTCTTCTCCTGTTGAAGTTGAGCTTTGATTGCTTTTGGCTTGTCAGTAGGTGGGTCTGACTCCCAGGCTGAATAGCTGTGAGGATTGCTGTGTCCACAGTGCATGAGTTGCTGTGTGAGGGTGGACCCCTCAGATGAGTTTTGGCCCCTATGGGCTCTTATGCTTATAGAGATTCCTTTTGGGTGTGACTCAGTAATGCTCTGGTTTGGTCTAGAGTTGGCCTCTGGGTGTAATGATTCTTGTGCATTTTAGGCTGGGCACTGGTACAGAGTGATTTTATAATTTTTTTTTTTTTTTAGCTGAGACAACCTGTTGGCAGCTCAGCGGCAGCTCAGCTCAGGCCAGGCATCGAACCGCTATTGCTCAGAGCTCAAACTCTTGAGTGAGCTGTTACCCAACTGAGCCACTCGGCCAGCCCCACCCAGAGTGATTTTAGAACAAAATGGATCAACAAGCACAACAACCACCACCACCACCAAAAGAAACCAAGTACTCTCACAAGTAAAAACAACCGACAACCAACATTCAACATGCACAGAAGTATCAAAAATACAAAAAACGAAAAATCCCCACAACAAATGAAATAGCAAGGCCAAAAAAAATTTGCAGAAAAATGGAAAGGAGGCAAAGTAGAGCAGGGAAAAGAAAAAAGAAGTGAGAGAGAAAGGAGGAAAAAAAAAATATATATATATGTCTAACACCTATATATATGGACATATATATATATATATACACACACACGCATACATATACAGATATAAAAAACTAAAAATAATAATAAAATAGAAAAACAAAAACAAAACAAAACAAACAAACAAACAAAAAACAGTGCCAATCTTGGCTCCAGTCCACCAACTTATTTCCAGGTTGTCCTCTGCTGTACAAAAATTCCTCTGCTTCTTGCGGAGTCAGAGCCAGAGACCTGGAGCCCAGAGTGGCCCTGGCGATGCAGTTCTAGATGAGTGGGGCTATGGGGTGTGGTTGGTAGTTTTTACCAAATCAGTGCTATTTCTGCTCTCGCCTGCACGGATGCGTGCGGAGAGCACTGCAGCCAGGAAGCAGGTTCTCCCATGAGCCTAAGGGCACTCTTTCCATTGGAGGCTGTGAAGAGCATGAGATTTCCAAGCTGCTGAAAGCCCAGCACTGCCTCTGCCACCTGTTGCTTGGTCCTGTGCACGATTCAGCAGCTGAAGGTGCCCTGTCCAGAGCCTCTCAGGAAAGGTGGGGGCTGGGTAGGCAGTCACACAGTCCTTGCAGCCTCTCCCCTAGATCACAGCTGCAAGCTGGGTATTTCCATTTCCTGGGGGCTGACACACCCCTGTAATCTGATACTCCTCCTCCATTCAGGGACCAGTTTAAGAATCTGGAATGGTGGGGGCAGGATTGCTGAGGGAGGATGGAAGTGGGGTCCTGGTTATGGAGTTGTTTTTGCTTTCTGTCTGAGAGAGCCCAGCCAGTTTTGAGCTGAGGCTTATGCCTCTGAAGCTGCGCACCACCCTGCTCTATGCTGAACTCTCGGCACAACTCTGACGTGTAGGGAGGGATCCTGTTGACTTGCTGCTGTAATAATCTCCAGTCGGCTTCCTGGGGCCCCATGTCTCTGCAGCCGCGGATGTGGGCTGCATCTCCCCATGTCTGCCTTCTTTCTTCTCCCACTCGCCTGGTTTGCCCACCTTCAGGAAATCCTCATGCGAGTCTCTTAGCTGTTCTGTGTGACAAGAAGAGGTTCCTCTCATGAGTTATAGCTGTTCAATTTGTGCTAATTTCCAGGGGAGACCTCAGGGAGCCCACCTCATTGCTGCCATTTCTATGATGCCTCCCCCGTGGTTAATTTTTTAATAAGGAAATACCGAAGTTTATTGCAATGATCTTTAGAAAGAACTCCCCACCTTGGAACAAGCCACAGCCAATTGTTAGGAGCCATGTCAGAGAGAGGGCCTGGGTGTCACAGGAAACAGCATTGGCTCGAAATGGGTCATGTGATCACTGGCATCTCTATAAATTTTCTGTCACACAATGTTCAATGTGACGTGCAAGGGAATTCTATCTGTAAAGGATTTGATGTGTTACATTTAACTTCACATACAACTGAATGAACTACTTTTCCAGAAGTGAAAACACACATTGTTGATCAATATAAGTTAAAATGGAAAATGCTATAAAGGGGAAACCATTGATAGAATAGAGAGTGTGAATGAGGACACCACAGAGCTGCTTTAACACAAACTTCAGTGGCACATATTAACAGTGATTTTTAGAATCACATTGGTGTCCAAATCACTTGCACCAAATCTCATTCAAAATCACGGTGAAAGATGGGACATTTATTCTAGGGTGCCAACCGGACAGCCAGTTTTGGAACACTTTGTCCCTAGATTGGAGTTCACCATCGCTGCCCACTGCATCCCACCAAAATTGTCATCATGATGCCAAGCTAGGTGTATAGACTGAGGCACGAGATTCACATTTTTCTAACATTTTGAAAAGTGACTTCATTGGGCAAATATTTTTGAAGATGATGTTAAGTAACAAAATTGGCATTGTAGCCAATATTTTTGACATTCTTAATGAACTAAATTTGAAAATTCTAAGTAAAAGCAAAGATAGTTATTGTAAAGGCATTCATGTTATGGCGATCAGTCTTTAAACTAGTTGATGTAGCTACTATTTTTTCTCAACATTGTTGCCAGTTATTGTAGGGAACATTGTTATTAAAGGCATCTGTAATATAAACTTACAAATATTGTTTCCTTTCTCTGTCTCAAACTTTTAATCGCTACATTCCAAAAGTGAAACTTAAGGCATTAAAGAATATAATCAGATAAAATAAACATTTGATTTATAAAATCCTGAAACATTATTTAATTGAAATTTTTATTTTTACATGTAAGTTCATGACACTCCTCCCTTCCAGAGGTGCAGTAATTCCCTCCTCTTGAGTGTGGGCTGCACTTAATGACTCACTTCTCATCAGGCTGATGTAATGGTGTGTGACTCTGAGTCTACGACATAAAACTCACTGCAGGTTCCATCTTGGTCTCTCTCTCCCTTTCTCTCTCTCTTTCTTTCTCTCTCTCTCATCACTGCTCTAGGGGAAGCCAAAATACCTAATTATTTGGTAGAAAAAGTCCTTATGGACAAATCAACATAGCCACACAGCTAGGAACTGAGGCCTCCTGGGATCATGGAAGGAAATGAGGCCCCTTCCAGCAGCGCTATGAGTGAGTCATGTTTCATGAGAGTCCTCCAGCCCCAGTCAAGCCTTCAGATGATGCAGCCCTGGCTGACTACTTGACTGCAACCTTGAGAGAGGCCCTGAGCCAGAAGCATTCAGGTAAACCTCTCCTCGATTCCTGACCCTGGGAAACTGGGTCAAAACATATATTTGTTGCTTCGAGCTGCTACGTTTGGGGTAATTTGTTTCACTGCAGTGCATGACTAATACAGTGTCCAAAGAGAGAATGAGTTATTGCATTTTTTCATTTGCTCTAAATTAAGTATAAGATATTAAACGTGTCATTTGGTTTTAAGATTTAAGAATTTCCATGGCTAATAGACAGGATACATTTTATTATCATTCACAACAATCTATTTACTTGAACTTTATTTCCAAACGTAACCAAAATAAACACAAAGGGAGGAACAGGCCATCCTAACCGATTCTATGATGGTCCCCAATAACCACCCTGGATATTCGCCTTCCCCCAATTATTCACTCAAACATTAATATAGGTGCTGGGAAGGGATTCTGCAGAGGTAACTAAGGTCTCAGATCACCTGACTTTCAGACCTGGGGACTATCCATGGGACTGTCCTAATCAGGTGAGTACTGACTGGGTTTCCCCTTACCCGAAAGATTCCAAGTGAGAGGGGTTCAGTGTGAGGCATTTCCTCCACTGGGGGCTTTGAAAATGGAGGGACACATGGCAAAGACTGTTGGTAGCCACTAGGTGTTGGGGCAGAACCCCCTTGCTAAGAGTTGTCAAAGAAACAGGGACCTCAGACCTACAACTGGAAAAAGCTGAATTCTGCTAACAGTTCTCTGTAAGCTTGGAGGAAGATCCTGAGCTCAGGGTGAGCACAGAGCTTTGTGGCACCCTGACCAGAGAACCCATCCACACCAAGCCTGGATTTCTGACTAAGGAACTGGGAGCTAATAAGTGGGGTTATTTTGAGCCACTAAACTGTGGTAATCTGTTATGCAACAATAGAAAACTAATACACAGGTTCAATTGTAGAACAAAAAAATCACACAGCATTCTTTCCACTGGAATTAATTTATAAATTGATATGCCCACTAGTTTGTAATAATATATTTCTTAATTTTTTGTATTTTTTAGAATATGATGCTATGTAATATAAATTTTAATACAATCAATTCATTTATTCAACAAATAATTTAATGCCCACTACCTATCAGGAACGGCTTCATATGCCTGGGATACAACTTTGACCTTAACAGCCCAAAGCCCCTGTGCTCCTGTGCCTGACATTCTGGAGGCTTCCCAGAGACGCAGCCACCAGAGTGTTTTTAGTGAAGAAATGACACACCCTGACTCACGTTAGCAAGATCATTGCTGATCCCTGTGGGGAGAATAGTCCTTGGCTGGCAGGAGAGGGGGTGGCGCTAGTGCCACAATTGGGAGAGAGAGGGTGGTGGGGACTAAGGGGAGAAGAGGGCCTGAGGGGTGAGAGAGACAGAGAAGGGCTGGAGAAGCAGGGGGGAGGGAAACAGGCAGAGGTGAAGAATTCTAAAGCAATGGAACTCTCAGGTTGAAGTATGCTGTCTCATAGATCTTTAATAAATTATTTAGGGCCTAACAGGGTGTTCCGTGGAGTTCCCTAAAACCGAATTGCCTCCTTATGTTAATCAGTTTAAAAATAATAATATTCCCAGATAAAATATGCACACAGTTTAGACGTGAATTATTCACAAAAAATGGGGATGCAAGAACATTTTAACTGCATCGAACACTTGCAACTTTGAGGTTGATCATGCTCCTGGTTGAAATACACAGTAACAAACTGCTTCCACTTGTTTCTTTGTATTGAGGATGAGGGGGACTCAACAGACAAACTCAGGGCTGTGGAATGAAGGTCATTTTACTATAGAAATATTCGGAGTCACAGATGTACGCTCTGAGAAAGTAAGACTTAGGAGCTTTGAGAGTCTGACTGCAGTGCTGTTTAGACACATTGTACCTGGGCCCAAATCACGATTTTACAGATTAGCTTCTTGATGATCAGGGGTTTCCAAGATTGTCAGCCCCTTTAGTTAATAAACAACGAGGAGATGGGGCTCTGTGAGAATCTGTATGTGATATTTTCAGGCACAGGTTCTCCAGAATTAAAGAGAAAAGCCCTGTCCTTCCTCTAGTCCCAGGGCGAGCTCACTCTGGCACCAAGTCCCCTGGGGTGTCTTCTTCCAGAAGAGTCCAGGGGGAGAGGGAAAGGGTGGGAGGCAGGGCGTCCATTTCAGGGAGAGGGATTCCGGGGAGAGAAGAGGAGGGAAAGGGGCTGAGCCCAGCCTGGTTTCCTCAG
>NW_017733011.1:46444-52778 GCF_001890085.2 Hipposideros armiger
CACAGGCATCCTTCAGCCTTTCTGATTGGCATTTGTTTTCTTAGAGTTGGAGGAGTTTGCACTCAAGGAGAAAGCCTTTGAAGAGGTGAGGAATATTCAGAGTGGGTGTGGGGAGGGGAAAAGGGTGAGGAAATACAGAAAAAGCAGAGTGGGGCTGGGCAGGAGGTGAAGAGAGTCCAGGAGAAGAGGGGTCTGGCCTGATGGCAGCAGGTCTGGAGCCCAGAGCCTCACTGCCCAGAGTCTTGCAGCCTGTGAGGAATGGGGAGAGACAGGACCTTCTATTGGCCTGAAAAAGAAGGATCCCTCCTCCAAAAACTACCACCAAGTTTCAACAGGAAGTCAGGACTAGACAGGTAACAGGGGACCCAGCTCCACCCATAGTCCTCCCGCTCTGTGGTTAGTCATCTTAAGGTGCCAGTTCACTTTTATCACCTATTTTCCAGGAAATTATTGCACACACAGATAACCACCTACAGAAACCACTAAGGAACCAAAGAGAACCAAACCCATTAAGGAAGCCTTTATGAACTTGAGGTGAGGGAGAGCTCATTATAATAGTAAATCCTGGCCTCTGGGAGGAGATTGGATGCCATTTTGTGAATATGCCACACGTGAAGATGCATGAGCTGCTACGGCGACCGTAGCAAAACTCCCATCATGCATGTGCATTGATTTGAAAGGACAAAAACACAGTGAAATAGTAATGATGAGCAGATTTCCACTGTAAGAAAGCGTTTTCAGGGAGACAAAGAAGAGATGAACACATCTGCTGATCCTGGAGTGGCTCACTGTCTAATGGGGGGAGGATAAGATGGTAAGATGGGTTCAAGGCAGGGCACCTGGGTACCAGCACAGAGGTTCAAACCACGGGCTGACCAGCGGTTCTAAGACTCGCCTGCACAGTGGAGCCACCCAGGGAGCTTTAAAAGGCAGAAGTCCTGGGCCAAACCCAACGGCACTGATTCGATGGGTTTGGCTATGGCCTGGGCCTATGGAAAAACTCTCTAGCTGGTTCTATAAGCAGCTGAGATTGAGGACCACGCGGGACATGTCCAGGGACCAGGAAATGTGTGTTGGAGATGAGGCACAGCTTTCAGTAGAAGGAGGCACCTGGGATGGCGTTATTGTTATTATCAACATTATTACGGAGATGCCGTTCATATATTAACATTATTACTGAGATGCAGTTCATGTATTAGATAATTCACCCCTTTAAAGTGTAGAGTTGGGTGGTGTTTAGTATAAGCCCAAGCCTGTGCCATCATCACCGCTATCCAATTGGGATGACATGTTAGTAAGTGCAGGTCTGAGGGGCGGGAAGGCAGAGGGGAGAGTAACCCAGAGGAGGGAGAGGCTTAAGCAGTGGCATCCTGGTGGGACAGTCAGGAGATGGGGACCTACCAGACCGGGGCGACCATAGGAGTCCCCCAAGGAGAGGAGCAGAGGTTCATGTGCAACGGGGAACACAGCGGGAACCACAGTGCACATGCTGTGCCCTCTGGTGAGCCTGGGGTGACCCTGGAGGGGTTCTGACCCTGGGAGGGTCAGGGGCCCGGGTCGGGGAGAGGAGGGCAGGCCTGTGGTCTGGGGTGCCCAGGTCATAATGAGTCCCTTTCTCAGGAAAGGCCCTGGTCATCAGAGTCGCTGCCCAACCATTCTGGGTGTCGCTGCTGCTGCTCTTGTCATCATCACTCTGTGTCCTTTGGTGCAAGAAGAGGACACCATCGGCTGCGGAGTACCCAGGGGAGAAACCTGGGCAGTGGGTGGGGGGCGGGCTCTGCCTGTCACATAGGGTCCCTCCCATCTCCCTCTGCACAGACAGGCGTGGGGGTGACCAGCCCGTGTAAGAGGAGCTGGACGTCGTGCACCTGGGAGGGGCATGGCAGCCACATCTGCATCTGACCCCTTAGCCCCGCCCAAAGCCAGGCCTGGGCCAGGGCCCTTGAGTGTTCAGCTGTGGCTTCCTCTTGCTCTGGTCAGGATTGGGCAGCAGGGAGGGCCGAGGGTCCCTGTTGGGGTCATGTGCTCACTGTGTGGAGGGCCCAGGTCATCATGGAATCAGAGGGAACCAGCAGTAAAGTGTGTATGACCCAGTGGGGAGGGGTCAGTCACTGGGGAGGAACTCAGAGGAGAGTTGACGACTCCAGTCCTGTCCGTCTCCCCCAATTTCTCCATCCATCATGAGGAATCCAAGTGAGAGTCCCATGGGGCCCATCAAGGGTCCGTGGGTGGTGCCCGAGTCCTGCCTGTGACGTCCCCTTGGGAGGCCCTACTTATAAGAGACACATGAGTCCATTTACAGCCCCTCAAAATCCTCCTCCAGGACCATCTCCCAAGTTTTGTTCCCTCTGGGTCACTCCGTCCTGTACTCTTTCACTGTTCCCACCACAGGTCCCCTGCTTCCTGGAGTTTCTTTGTGGAAAATACGGAAGAGTAGGAGAGCAGACACCTCTTCACCATTTGGGGGAGGGGCCAGTCCGTCCAGGACAGCTGTGGTCACTGAGCTGTCCTCCCCTAGGTGTCTCCTGTCCAGCCCTTGGGGCATAGTCCCCGGGGCTGTTTGGAGTGGGCGCTTGGTCTGTGCTCTGTGGCCTCCCCCTGCCCTGCCTGAGCCAGTGCCCTTCCTCCTGGTGGGCACTGCCCTGTAGATTTGGAGGACGGGGTGGCCAAAATGATTTCCCCACAGTCAGGCTGCTGGAGGTGAGGGAAAAGAGGGACAGGAAGTTCTGTGATTGGGCAAAGAACAAAGGCAGCGCCCGACACAGAGAAAGGGCTGAGCAGGGACTCGGGTCCTTCTGGTGTTGACTCACTTCTGCGTGACCATCGTGGGGGGTGGTGATTTGTCACCCTAGCACCTAATTTCCTCATCAGTTGGCCGTCAGTCCTGGGCAGACAGGGACGGTTTCTCACCCTGCCCACAGCAAGAGGCTCCTCCACTTTGAGCCCAGAGCAGGGGTGGGCAGGTCTGCGGCTGCTCCTGCTCTCACCTGGGTGGCCCCAGAGGGAACAGGGTTCTGGTTCCCTTGGGCAGAAACGGTTGGACCAACTGTCACAGGGGCATTTGCTGGGAAGTGTGACAGTCATATGCTAATTTCTCAAACATCCCACTTTAAATTTTCATGTCCACAACAAATGTTTCTGATGTCAGCTGGCTAACCCTAATTCGATTTCCTTTAATCCTGATCTTGTAATGCATGTGAAATGAAACAGGGATTCAAACGGGGAGCTCCCTGTCTAGGAGGGTTCCATGTGGGAGGTAGGGGGGCGGTGGCAGTGACAGTCCCAGGGTGCAGAGAGGGGCAGATACCGCCTCAGGCTGAGTTGATCTCAGGAACCCCCTACTCTGTCTGCATTGAGCAGCCCATGGGCATTGAGGGCAGTGCCTGGTGAGTCCCCCGCAGGAAAGGGGCAGGAAGGCCTGGGCAGCCTCAGCCCAGCAGCAGTTCTTGGGGTGGAGCTGCAATTCCAGGGGCAAAGGCACCAGGAAGAAGCAGTGGAGGCCAAGTGCAGCCTGAGAGCCTGGGTCTCTGAGAGCAGGGTGTGATCCAGGGTCAGGTGGGGTTAGAGCCCCATTGTCTAGGCTGGGCCTGCTGGTGACCTCAGCTTCCTGATGAGCTTTCTCGTTAGGAGCTGCTGGCTCAGGGCTGAGGAGGGGGACAGGCTGAGCTGCAGGAGAGGTCAGTGCCTGTGGCTGGGGAGCCAGTGGTGCGGACAGCCGCGCTGTGTGCAGGTAGGTGCTTGTGCAGGTGACGAGGCCCGAGATCTAAGCAGAGAAGGAGATGCATGTGTGCCCCTCCCAGGCCTGAAGGACCAAGGTGCCATGACCTCTCAGGGGTTTCCCACGGAGTCAGGGGATGGGTCAGGGCTTGAGAGGAGGGGAGGGCACTGGGTGTCCACTCCTGGGCCTGGTGCTTTAGTCCTGAGGCCCTTTCACTCCCCTGCATGGTGGGTGGTGGAAGCAGGTACAGGTGGTGATGGTGCTGGACTCATGGGAGGAGACCAGCAAGACCTGGGAAACTGGGGTGAGGGGAGAATCCAGGGGGACATTACTTTCCTGAGTGAGGCAAGGCCTGAAACCTGGAGAGCCTGAGGACGGAGTATCCCTGAGAAAACACAAGGTTTCCCTGCCCAGTTAACTCCCGACTGTTGGTTATTTTTTCTGTTGCCTTCTTTCCCAGAACTCATGACGCTACAAGCCCAGAGCCAGGACCAGACAGACCATAATGGCCCCACAGCTGACCTTTCAGTCTCCTTGGTCAGCTCCCCAGTTCCTGACTGAACTGGGCTCGGGGCGGAGGGCACCCAATCTGCAGCCCAGCAGTCTGGTTTCAGCTCCCTGCTCTGGTCTTATGAGCACTTTCCCTCTTGCTGCCTCTGTTGCCTCATCTGTGAAATGACAGGACACTGCAGCACTTACCTCTAGCGCAGAGTTCTCAACACAGGTGACATTAACACTGGGGGCCAGATGTCCTTGCTGTGGGAGCTGCCCTTTGTATTGTGGGTGTTTAGCACCATCCCTGGCCTCTCCCTGCAGGATGCCAGATGTTCCCTACTCACCCCCCTCCTCGCCAGATATGACAACCCAAATGACCCCACACTTCACAATGTCCCCCAGGGCTGAGAACCATGGAGGTGCGGCCAGGCCAGGAGCTCTGCTGCCTGAGGCTAGTCTGGGTTTCAGGCAGGACGAGGTCAGGCATTTTCATACCTGGACCTGTGAGCTCATCTTTGGTTTGGTCCAAATAAAGCTTCTCACCTCCTAATTTTTTTGTCCTTAAAATTTATATTCTTCTTCAAAGCAAATCAGTTTCCCCCTTATCTCTGCATTCACTGTATCCCTTCCTTACCCTTTGTTTTGGTGTATCCTGGAATGTGTCAAAATCACTTCTAGTAATTAGCATATTTGCCATATATGACACCTGGTGTTGACCCAGTAGAGCTGTGATTCCCTTAGGGCAGGAATGTGTGCTGAGTCTGCGATCCAGATGGCCTAACTCAATTTATGTCACTTTACTTCTCCAGGATGTTGCTCCTCATTTTTAAATTGTGAATTTGAATAANATTGGCATGGTGATGGGCATCATTGTTGGGGTGCTGGTCCTCCTCGGAGCTGTGGTGGCTGGAGCTGTGCTGTGGAGGAGGAGGCGCTCAGGTAGGGAAGGGTGAGGACTGAGTTGTCTTGTCCCACTGGGGCTTTCAGCCCCAGATACAAGTGTGTCCTGCCTCGTTAGTGGGAAGGACCATCCGAATCTGGGATCCTATTTGCTAACACTTACTCTTCATTAATGCATGTGTGAAAATCATTACCTTGATAATTCTGGTGATGGGGACCTGATTCTCAATAGTCACAGGTCAGAGCAGAAGGTCCCTGCTTGGGACAGACCTCCAGGAGGGCAGTCGGTCCAGTCCCACACACGTACTTTTCTCAGGTTCCTGATCCTGCCGTGGGTCTGTAGTCACAGTTCTGGAAACTTCTCTGGGTTCCAGGACTAGGGCTCCTTTAGGACCTCATGGCCCTGCCTCCTTCCTGGCTTCTCACGTGATGTTTTCTTCCCACAGGTGGAAAAGGAGGGAGCTATGCTCAGGCTGCAAGTGAGTGTGGAGGGGGGTGATCCTGAGACCCTTGGGATAGTGTAGATGGAAGCCCCCATCATTCCTCCTTTCGCCACATCTGCTGTGAGCTCTGACCACATCCTGTTTTGTTCTCCCCCAGGTGGTGACAGTGCCCAGGGCTCTGATGTGTCTCTCACGGCTTCTAAAGGTGAGAACCTGGAGGGCCTCAAGTGGGAAGGGTTGGGGCAGAGGGGACAGGACTGGGTACTGGGGATTCTTTGGAACGTTTTGACCCATGTGGTGGGCTGTTGATACGTCACCACTTACAGTCACTAACCTGAATTTGTTCATGATTTTGTTTTACAGCGTGAGACAGCTGCCTTGTGGGGGACTGAGTGATGCAAGATGTGTTCATACCCCCACTTTGTGACTTCAGGAACCTCTGACCTCTCTTTCTGCAAAGGGCATCTGAATGTGTCTGCGTTCCTCTCAGCATCCTGTGAGGAGGGGGGAGACTGCCCGCCCCCTGCCCTCCACGCCCCCTCCCTGCACTGACAGAGTCTCTTCCCTGACCCACTGTCCTGTTCCAGCAGAGGCTGTTTTATCCCGCTTTTACTTCATGTTACTCTGAATGGTAATTAATTACTTCCTTTTGAAATAAGAATCTGGATGTGAATCTGTTTTTTCAGTTCTTGCCATGAAAGGTTGATGGGTTAATTGAAGGAGAAAATCCTAAATTTTGAGAGGAAATAAATGGAAGCACTAAGAACCTTCCAGAATC
>NW_017733011.1:54330-63657 GCF_001890085.2 Hipposideros armiger
CTTTGTTTTAGTGGTAGCTACAGCAATTTCCTCCAAGGTTTTTGATACGTTGATAATCATGTATTTTTTCATTTTCGTACGTGCCCAGGGAAAGGTGTTCTTCCAAATCTGGTGCCTTCATGGGGGCTGACCTGCCAGGCATGAAATGTCCTTGTCAGTGTGTGTAACTAGGGACACATTTGGACTTGTGAAGTAGGTTTTGTTTTTTTTGAATTGGGGGAGGGAACAGCATTGGGGAATCGGGGAAGTGAAACAGACAAGTTGCTGTCTTTTTGTTCTTCAGTCTAGTGGAGGACATCGCTTCACTAGCCCATGTTGGTATTGTGATCATTGTGCTCTTCCTGGCTGAGGCAGTCAGTCGCGGGCCATTGGACAGCCGCTCTCAGTGGTGGCTCACAGCAGCTCATAAAAGCGCATGCTAGCTGCTGGCCAGCCCCGCTGCAGCCTACGCCAGCCACTCATGGCAGCCCAGTTTTAGGTCGAGCTGTTGTTCACCATCTTAGCTGTAGAGGGTGCAGCATCACTGGTCCTAATGTGGGATCCAAACTGGTTCTGCTGCTGACAGCTGGCATCCCAAGCCAGCTCTTTACCAACGCGCCACTCTGACGGCCCTGTTACAAGTTATTTTAAAGATTACTTTCTGAGATGTGTTACTATATAACAAGTAGTTATCCATTTTATAAAGTCTGAAAATGTTTTATACCACTTTTACAAGCTGCATACTGTTTCGAACAATGGGATACAATCAGACCCTTTTTCTATCCATTAGCATTCATCTCTTCTAGTAAATAATGATTTCACAAGCATCGTGTACATAAAGAATAGTCTACAATTGCAATTTTTTAAATAGATAGACTAATGGTCAACATTAAGTCAAAGAGTTTAAACATTTTTATGCCTTTTCATACATGTGGTCAAATTGTTTCTCGAAATTTCTATACTGACATATTCATATATTTAACACATAGTTAATTAGTCCCTGCTATGAGCTGGGAACGATGTGGAGGATACAGTGATGAAGAAACAGACAAGACCTCTTGCTCAAAGAACATATATTACAGTGATAGTCACTAACAAACACAACTTTTTATAAGATCAGTGATAATTGCTTTGGAGACAAACATGCCTGGGCTAGAAGACTGGTGGTGGGTGGATGGTGGGCATATATGTCAGTTTGTTGGACATGACGTTTCTGAGGACTGACTGACCTCTGGACACTTGAGCAGAGACCCGAATGGTGTGAGGAGCGGCCATGTGGGTCCCTGGGGAGGAGGTGCACTTGGGGAGTCACTGCAGGGGCAGGGGCCCTGAGACAGGACTGGGCAGTGTCCAGAGGCAGATGTGAGTAGAGACAGGTGAGCTGGGCTAAGGGGGTGGGTGGTGAGACCAGGGCAATCAGAGGGGTCCTGTCATGAGGGGCTGGAAGGCAGGTGAGAGACTTGGGGCTCATTGTGCCTAAGAAGGGAGACACTGGAGTGTCATGTGGGACGTGGTGGTGAGATTAGATCCTAATTCACTTTTAAAAGATGACTGCCTGCTATGTGGGTAATGGGCATGAGCGTCAGCAGGGAGCCCAGCTGGACGGGCCGCCTGTTACTGCTGTAGAGGATGGTTCTGGATCGAAGCAGCAGAAGAGGGAGAAGTGACTGGATTCCGTGGTGGTGCAGTTAAGAGGTGTCAGCAGTGATTCAGTGGAGAACCACACATTTATGTGCTTACTTTAACTCCACAGTTGATTCAAGGTGGCTCCCTGCAAGGAACCCAAAGTAAGATACATGAGTTATTTAAAAATCAACACCAAGAATAATATAAATTTTAAAATGTTAAGACTGTGGTAAAGCTAGAACATTACGAGGCAAACTGGAATACGTGAAACATTTGCAGAAATGGAGTGTTTCAAAAATATATTTATGTATGTCTGTGTTATTTAATATATAATGTATTTCATATATGTATATATTTATAGATTTAAAAATATTTAGGGGAGGCCAATTCACTTAGCTCAGTTGATTAGAGCACAGTGCACATAACACCAGGGTTGCTGGTTAGATACCCACATGTGCCACTGAGTTGCACCCTCCACAGCTAGATTGAAAAAAATGAGTAGACCTTCATCTGATGGGTCCTGGAAAAACGCACTGTTCCCCAATAAAATTTATTTTTAAAAAAATTGTATATGCAAATACATATCATTTATCTAAATCACACACACTCATATATATACATACATACATTATATATATATACATATATATATACATATATATATATACATATATATATATATATGTATATATATATATATACACACATATACACAGAGAGAGAGAGAGAGAGAGAGAGAGATTGATTTAGTTTAAGGAACTGGCTCAAGTGACGGTAGAGGCTGAAAACCTGTAAGGCAGGTAGGACACCAACTGGAAACCCGGAGAAGAGTTGGTGCTGAAGTTCATGCCTGAAGGCAGTCTGCTGTCACAGTTCCCTCCTCCTTGGGGGAGGTCAGGGTTTTTTTTTCTATTTAGGACTTTATTCTATTTAGGACTACCCACCCACATTATGGAAGGGTAATCTGCTTTACTCAATGTCTATTGATTTAAATATTAATGTCACCCAAAAAATACCTTCACAGAAACATCTAGAATGTTCTATGATGTTTCATCTGGGTGCCGTGGGCTAGCTAAGATGACTCGGATAATGAACCTACACACGAGGCCATAGCCCACATGGCCAGTCCCTGTTCCTACTTCATTCTGCCTAAGAAGGGAGACACGGGGGTGTCATGTGGGATGTGGTTCAGATTCCACATGGAGACAGGGCAAAAGTCAATTAATTCCAAGATTTTCAAAGACAAACTCAAAATCTGCAAAGTCAGCAAGTGAACGTAAAAACCTCAGGAACCCAAGGAGATTCTACATTTGTCCCCAGAAATAGCCTCACTGTGCGCTGCTGAAGAGAGAGGGTCCCTCCTGGGCCCCAAGGCAGAGGGGCTGCTGGGCTGCAGCATAAACAGAGTTGCCCCTTCCACCTGCAGGTCCCACAGCCTGACAGCCAACCTCAGTGATCTCACCTGAACTGGGAATTTGGTTTTCTGCTCTTGGTTCTATTTGAGCATTTGTGTGGGCTTCAAAGTGTGACACAGAAGTTTCCTTGTACTATTTCTTTGATGGAATTTGACCTCCACCCTTGGTGGCCCTGACTTCCCTGCCTGGTCCATGGAGGGAATGGACTTTCCTGACCACTTTTCAGTGTCTCCTTGTGTAGGAGGGTTCAGTAGACTTGGAGTTAGGGGCTCCCCCACTCTCACTTTCCTCTCTAATGCAGACTCCTTTATGATTTTTAGGGGGCAAAGTTCTTTGAAGTCTGCTGAATATCACTGTCACATCTCCTGAAATAAAGGCATATATGCACATAACATTAACCATTGTGTGCATTGCAAGGTGGGAGGTTCCTAGATGCCAGGTTAGGCCTTTGACTGTATTTACACGGGGGTGGGGGTGGGATGTGTGGTGGGTGGGGGCTGATGTCCAGAGTGGGAGCCACAGGCATCCTTCAGCCTTTCTGATTGGCATTTGTTTTCTTAGAGTTGGAGGAGTTTGCACTCAAGGAGAAAGCCTTTGAAGAGGTGAGGAATATTCAGAGTGGGTGTGGGGAGGGGAAAAGGGTGAGGAAATACAGAAAAAGCAGAGTGGGGCTGGGCAGGAGGTGAAGAGAGTCCAGGAGAAGAGGGGTCTGGCCTGATGGCAGCAGGTCTGGAGCCCAGAGCCTCACTGCCCAGAGTCTTGCAGCCTGTGAGGAATGGGGAGAGACAGGACCTTCTATTGGCCTGAAAAAGAAGGATCCCTCCTCCAAAAACTACCACCAAGTTTCAACAGGAAGTCAGGACTAGACAGGTAACAGGGGACCCAGCTCCACCCATAGTCCTCCCGCTCTGTGGTTAGTCATCTTAAGGTGCCAGTTCACTTTTATCACCTATTTTCCAGGAAATTATTGCACACACAGATAACCACCTACAGAAACCACTAAGGAACCAAAGAGAACCAAACCCATTAAGGAAGCCTTTATGAACTTGAGGTGAGGGAGAGCTCATTATAATAGTAAATCCTGGCCTCTGGGAGGAGATTGGATGCCATTTTGTGAATATGCCACACGTGAAGATGCATGAGCTGCTACGGCGACCGTAGCAAAACTCCCATCATGCATGTGCATTGATTTGAAAGGACAAAAACACAGTGAAATAGTAATGATGAGCAGATTTCCACTGTAAGAAAGCGTTTTCAGGGAGACAAAGAAGAGATGAACACATCTGCTGATCCTGGAGTGGCTCACTGTCTAATGGGGGGAGGATAAGATGGTAAGATGGGTTCAAGGCAGGGCACCTGGGTACCAGCACAGAGGTTCAAACCACGGGCTGACCAGCGGTTCTAAGACTCGCCTGCACAGTGGAGCCACCCAGGGAGCTTTAAAAGGCAGAAGTCCTGGGCCAAACCCAACGGCACTGATTCGATGGGTTTGGCTATGGCCTGGGCCTATGGAAAAACTCTCTAGCTGGTTCTATAAGCAGCTGAGATTGAGGACCACGCGGGACATGTCCAGGGACCAGGAAATGTGTGTTGGAGATGAGGCACAGCTTTCAGTAGAAGGAGGCACCTGGGATGGCGTTATTGTTATTATCAACATTATTACGGAGATGCCGTTCATATATTAACATTATTACTGAGATGCAGTTCATGTATTAGATAATTCACCCCTTTAAAGTGTAGAGTTGGGTGGTGTTTAGTATAAGCCCAAGCCTGTGCCATCATCACCGCTATCCAATTGGGATGACATGTTAGTAAGTGCAGGTCTGAGGGGCGGGAAGGCAGAGGGGAGAGTAACCCAGAGGAGGGAGAGGCTTAAGCAGTGGCATCCTGGTGGGACAGTCAGGAGATGGGGACCTACCAGACCGGGGCGACCATAGGAGTCCCCCAAGGAGAGGAGCAGAGGTTCATGTGCAACGGGGAACACAGCGGGAACCACAGTGCACATGCTGTGCCCTCTGGTGAGCCTGGGGTGACCCTGGAGGGGTTCTGACCCTGGGAGGGTCAGGGGCCCGGGTCGGGGAGAGGAGNTCACTCCTCACCTGGGTCACCTCTCTGCCCCTTTGTCCTTGTCCCTTCAGTAGAACCTTGTCCCACCAGGACCTGTGATCAAAGTGACTAGGACATCACCCAGGTCTGGTCTTGTCAGTGAGGGCTTCGTGTGGCTCAGGCCTGGGCCCTGCCCTCAGCCCCCATCTTTTGGGTGTTCATTTGTTGTTTCTATAGAGGAATAGGACTGCTTTTGTCCTTGTTACGAGTCCTGGTCTCATTCTCTGGGTGTCCCCTATCTGTCAGCAGCAGGAGGCATTTTGAAGAGGGTTCCCTGGGTGCTGGAAATGCTCCTTGATATGGGTGATGTTTGTCCCAACGTTCACTTTGTGAAAATCCACTGCACACTTAAGATTTGTCCACCTCTTTCTATGGGTGTGTGAACCTAGAAATAAAAAGGCTTTCAAACTGAGAAGCAACAAGCATTTGAGATTAAAACAAAAACATAAGTTTTTTGGGAAGCACTGATTCAGACAGAAGCCCCAATAATGTCCCAGTTAGGAAGCTAAGGCGATGGGTATTTATGAGAAAGGGAAGGGGGACAATTACATCAGTAGAAGGAAGGCGTTTCTATTGGTGCAGATAACAAAGTGATGCTAACTGTAAATAAAATTTTCAGGTCAGCAGTCAGAATAACTGCTTTCCTGTTATCTTTGCAAACAGATCTTTGGGACACAATGTTGCTTTAAGCCCAGAGTAAAGATGATTTGCCCTGTTTTAACGTTTTGAACGTATGAGGCATAAGATGTGCAAAGCAGTTCCTCTGGGATGGCAGCTCCTGCTCCATCTTAAAGTGGTTCTGTTTAATAATTTTTTTGACATTTCTCCCATTTTGATCATCTTTCTTTCAAAGCATCGCTGACAAGTCACTGGAAAGCAGCACCGATCCCGTCATTAAAGCATCCTTGTCTTTCGGCTCATTTTGGGGATGTCAGGCCATTGTAGGCCTCTCCTTGCCAGGAAAACTCATTCCTGGTTTGTCATGACCCAGTGGGAAAGTAGTGTTTGTGTTCTCAGGAACTTTTGGCTACATTGGAGCAACAAGAGCACCAGCACAGAGGAAGCCTTTGCCGCTGTGTTCCTTCAAGGGCAGACGTCTTCTGTAGTTTCTTGAGGATTTTTTATATAAAGTCTCACAAGCCTCAGAGATCATTTCAAAAAAATGAGCAACTGTTATCAGAGTGGTGTTTTTATATCAAGATATGAAACTGTTTTAGAACAGCAAATATTTTATAATAAAATGTTCAGTTCAATTTGAAGAATAGATTTGAACCAAGAGGCAATGCCTGAAGGCAGTTAGTTGAAGATTAAAAAGCCTTGAGGTGTCAGTGGGCACTGGATTTACTCATTTGATTTGTCCCCGAATTTTACTTAGTTCTATTTTCCAGAGGTTTTTACCCAAGTACAAGAGGTGTTAATAACAGAGCAAACGCAGCCTTGCTCAGCTAGGATNCCCCAGGTTTGTCTCTTAATTGTAGTGTTTGAGTCCATTGGTGCTCTGTGTAGTTACTGACACACGGGTTTAAGTCTATCACAGGACTGTTTACTCTTTTTTAATCTCATTTGTTCTATGCTCCATTGGTTTTCTTTCTTCCCTTTTCTTTTGGATTAGCCAAAAACGTTTCATTATCGCAGTCTTCTTAGTTAGCTTTTTAGTTACACGATCTTTTATTATTTTTTGGTTACCCTAGAAATCACAATATTCATCTATGACTTATATGATTCTTGTCACGACGTTTTGGCTTAACCCTCAGTCAAAGCAAGGGAAGCAGAGGAGCTCTGGCTCTGAGACACATGGGAGGGGAGCGGGAGGAGAAGCAGGCGATAAAGCTGGAGACGCAGAGGCAGCAAGGCCTGTCCCTCCTGAGCCCCAGCCCAAGACCCTCTCCCTCTACTGCTGTCCTGGCCTGGAGCTCAGATGCTCCAGCCCCAGCTGAACGTCACCTCCCTGGTCACGTTGTGGTTGTGTGCAATTGTCCATTCCTGGGAACTGCACCCCAAGATGCTTTAAGGGAATGTAACATACCACCTGGGTACAGCCTGGTGGGCCCGCTGATCAATGCTGACCGCTGCTTCTAGAGGAGGAGTGGACAGCAGGCCCAAGGTGGACAACCGGACGTGGGGAGTGTGAGCATTGAGCGGGGCCGAAGAGTGTGAACATTGTGGGGGTATTTTATGTTGATCCAGGGGTTGCTCCTTAAGGGGACTGCCCATATCCCAGTGCTGTCCTGGTCCCCACCTGCCCTGAGCCTTGCTTCCTTGGCTGCAGCCATGATTCTGTGAGTTTGTCCATTATCCCCAGCACATCCCCTTTCCCCCAAACAGGAAGTCTGCTTTTGGTTCTTACAAATCACCCTACTGATGACTTCATGAAATCCACCACTTTGTGGGGGAAGTGAACTAAGATATATGGAGAGGTATTAGACAATTTTTAATTTAAAAAATATGAAAAGTTGTGGATGATTGAAGAGAAACACGTGTTTATTACCTATTCAGTATAATTCTTAGTGTCAGATGGAACGTGTCGGGTTGTGAAGAGGCTTGTCAGATGAAAACCTAACCAATGAGTGTATATGTGACCCTTGTGAAGTTCAAAGCATATAAGTGACGGCAAACACAAGATTGCCCACAGACATAAAATACATGTTAAAAGTTATCCAGTAGGATAAGCAGGTTAATTCAGGGCCATGATTATTTGGGAGAAGTCAAGGGGAGACAACAATCCCTTTTCCAGCAGGTGAATACCCACAGGCCACAGGCTCTCGTGTGCTGGCAGAAGCTAAGGGAACCACTCTCCTTTACCACCATGCCACCTGTGTCTAGATGTACTCTTTCATACACATCCAGGAAGTGAACGTAAGTTCCTTTTAGTGTTGTCCACCCTGTGCTCATCCATCCTGGCTGGTGGAGAGCTCACCACCTTTCAGTTTATGAGATTTCGCCCAGGAAGCTGTGCATCTTGGGTATCTGCAGCCATTTCTTCTCCTTTCCACTGAGGCACACCCCAGGAGGCCATGCAGAATAAGCCTAATGTCTGTCATCTTTCCAACATTTATTCTTATAATTGAAGACACACATCCTGCCTTTTCTTTCACAGAATATGTATAATCTCAACATCCCATTGTTCCTTGTCTACTCTTCAGGTCGTAAATGGTTTGCGAGGCATCACTTGTATGAGGCCTGACAATTAAGTTTGCGAACTTGTTGCAACGCTGTTGCTAACCTTTTTTGATATCAAAAGGATTATTCATTATGAATTTGTACCAACTGGACAAACAGATAACCAAGCTTATTATTTGGAAATGCTGAAAATGCTGAGTGAAAAAGTTAGAGGACCTGAACTTTTTGCCAACAATTCATGACCCTTGCATGATGACAATGTACCAGCTCACTCAGCACTGTCTGTGATGGAGTTTTTAGCCAGTAAACAAATAACTGTATTGGAACACCCTCCCTACTCACCTGATCTGGCCCCTGGTGACTTCTTTCTTTAACCAAAGATAAAAGAAATATTGAAAGAAAAACATTTTGATGACATTCAGGACATCAAGTTAATATGACGAGAGCTCTGATAGCCATTCCAGAAAAAAATTTCCAAAATTGCTTTGAATGGTAGACTAGGCACTGGCATCAGTGTATAGCTTCCCAAGAGGAGTACTTCGAAGGTGACCATGGTGCTATTCAGCAATGAGGTATGTAGCACTTTTTCTAGGATGAGTTCACAAACTTAATTGTCTGACCTCGTATTTTTGGTTATTCTCATAGAACACATCACCTGGCTTCCTTGGCCCCTGGTTTCCAACTGGGTTTGTCAGTAGGAGGTGCTGCAGGGATCATTGTGTGGGAGGAGGGAGAATTCAAGGCACTAACTCCCCCCACACACACTTTCCTCCAGCGCTACTACAGCAGTGCCTGCATTCCTCTACCTACAGCAGTAGCGTGTGTTTGGTGGCCCCTCTCAAAGGTCTTATCTTTGCTGCGTTCTGGAAACAACTCCCTTCTGCAGTCCCTTCAGCCTAGATATGGTGACAGCTTCCTGCTATTTCTAGTCGCAGGGAGCTCTGTCATGGATTGCTGTCACCTGCCTGCACGTCTGTAAATAGCTGGTCATTCCATCTTTTCAGTGATCTCTTTGATTCTGTCATCTGTTTCCTCCCAAGACCTAACCACATGTAAGGCACTCGAAGAGATAAAATATCAA
>NW_017733011.1:65669-72215 GCF_001890085.2 Hipposideros armiger
TGTGGCCCCTTTTTTGTCCATACTTCCCCACTGTGGTCGTAAATCAGTTCAGAGAATGCATTGATGAGCAACCTTTTGGTTGGATACTGCAGTCCCACGGTGCTAGGAAAGCTCATTCCTAGGCAGTCTCAGTGTCATCATTTGTCTCTCTGAAATGGTGGACCATTGGGGGTGGGGCAAGCCATTAACCTTGGATGGCAATCAAGGCTGAATTTTTTTTCAAAAGGAAAGGTGGGTAAATGGGCGGCAGTCAGGTCTTATGAGTCTTTACTAAGTAAAAAACATACTAGATCATTTCTAGCCTATAAGCTATCATGATCCAAGTTTTGTTGTCTGTGTTACTTCTTTGTATTTTGCATCTACCATAACATTCACTTATTGTTTGAGGGCATATGATATACCTCTTCACAATCTGACCATTTCATTAGATGGGTTCCCATTTACTGTTTGTATTATTATTATTATCATCATTATTATTATTATTTTAATATGGCCTGTATACTTCCCATTGGAAGCACTCAAGTGTCACTCATTATTAATCTGATTTCTGCTAGTTGTACAACTGGGAACTGGAACTAAGGTTTATTAGGAGCCAAGGCTTTAAGAACACAATGATGTAAGTTATAATTACCATCTAAAAAATTTCTAGAGGTCAGTAGGACAATAAGAGTTTCATAAGTAAATTTCCTGTGCCTCAGCAGCCATTATACAGCTGCTTCAGCTTCTATCTGAGTTAATACAGTCAGTAAGTAGTCTTTGTTGAGTTAGGGGGTAAGCATAATTGGGTTCTAGCATTTATACATAAAATTCCTTTCTCAATATTTCTTTTCCACTAGCCTCCTACAACTTCACTTGTCATTCTCAGTTTGTCTCTGTTTCCTCATTCAGAAATAATTAACTTATTAGGACAAATTACTTTCTTTTAACTTCTCTCAAACACATACCACATATCCCTCTTCTTCCTTCAACAATAACATTGTTTCTAAATTTCAAAAGAGAAACCATAAAAATAGTGTTATTGATAATATGTTATCTTATATACCTCCAGCAATTATTTACAGTTGGGCTATATAAGTACAGAGTTTGAGAAAAGCCCAAAGAAAAAGCATAACTATCATTATGACGAATGTGATTATCAGAGAGGTAAAGACAATCAAACAAATGGTTACTTTAAGTTCAATATCAATTATGTAGATATACAGGCCTTCTCAATGTCTTGGGCTAGCTGTCTAACCCTGATGTCAGCAGCTTCTCCCCCCGAGGAGTCTCTGATGTCCACTGATAGGTCCTTTCTGACGGGGTTGGAGAGACTTTAATTGATGTCTTGCCCAATGAACAAAATCTCCTGGTTGTGAGTCATGGTCTTTGAAGTCTTCATCTCCTGGGTACTGACTGAACTGGATCAGTTACTAATTTATCAATCTCTTTAAGCTTTTTGATAAGTCCTTGATAATAATGCAGACTGTCTCCTTCTACTAGGTTGGTGCAAAAGTAATTGCAGCTTCAGACTGTGAATTTTAAGTCATGATAACTAGGCTCATACACATCTTTTTACTCAAAATAGGAACCATTACAATCAACACATTTTTGCCAATGAGAAATTAGTTTGTTTCTTTCTGTAGCATAAAAATCCATGCTTCAGGATTTGACGAGCTCTTGGAAAGCATTTTCTGCATCCTGCTGGTTGTGGAAGCATTTTCCCTGCAAAAACTTGTCGAGATGCTTGAAGAAGTGGTAGTCCAGTTGGCGAGAGGTCAGGCAAATATAGTGGATGAGGCAAAATTTCGTAGCCCAATTCATTCAACTTTTGAAGCGTTGCTTGTGTGACATGCGGTCAGGCGTTGTCGTGGAGAAGAATTGGACCCTTTTTGTTGACCAATGATGACTGGAGGCGTTGCAGTTTTTGGTGCCTTATTGATTTGCTGAGCATACTTCTCAGATGTAATGGTTTCACTGGGAATCAGAAAGCCATAGTGGATCAGACCGGCAGCAGATCACCAAACAGTGACCATGACCTTTTCTTTGGTGCAAGTTTGGCTTTGGGAAGTGCTTTGGAGCTTCTTCTAGGTCCAACCAATGACATGGTCATCACCTGTTGTCGTATACAACCCACTTTTTGTCTCATGTCACAATCCGATCGAGAAATGGTTCATTGTTATTGCGTACAATAAGAGAAGACGACACTTCAAAACGACAATTTTTTGATTTGCCGTCAGCTCCTGAGGCACCCACTTATTGAGCTTTTTTACCTTTCCAATTTGCTTCAAATGCCAGGCAACCATAGAATGGTCGACGATGAGTTTTTTGGCAACTTCTTGTGTAGTTGTAAGAGGATCAGCTTCAATGATTGCTCTCAATTTGTCGTTGTCAATTTCCAATGGCTGACCACTACGCTCCTCATCTTCAAGGCTCTCGTCTCCTTTGCAAAACTTCTTGAACCACCACTGCGCTGTACAATCACTGGCAGTTCGTGGGCCAAATGCATTGTTGATGTTGCGAGCTGTCTCCGCGGATTTACTACTTATTTTAAACTCGAATAACAAAATCGCTTGAATTTGCTTTTTGTGTAACATCAATTCCATACTTTAAAATACATATAAAATAAACAGCAAGTAATAAGTCATTAGCAAATAACCATAAAGCGAGAAATGCACATTAAAATGATATATAATATAACCACATTTATTGAAAAGTGTATTCTAATATCAAAGGCAAATTTCAACAATGCAAAAACCACAATTACCTTTGCACCAACCTAATAGTAAGGTTGGTTCATATGTCCCTTTGCATAGCATAGGGTCACCAGTGACTAATGAGGACAAAGCCTGTGTTTACCAAAAGGAGTGTATCTCAGGCTGAGAAGCACTATAAGGAGAGCTTTTGCCAAGAGAGATTAAAAGCTTCTGAAAATGTACCTAGTTGAGTTTTAACTGTACCATTTGTACATTCCACCATCCAGAGGACTGGGGTGATAAGCACAATGAAACTCCTATAGAATAGGGCAATATTACAAATGGATTGCATTATTTGTCCATGAAATGTGTCCCTTGGTTACTATGTAATTCCCAGAGAATTCCCCAATAGGTGAATATTTTTTCCAATAATAACTTTCCTACCATTAAGGCTGTTGCTCTCCTGCAAGGAAATGTCTCAACCTAGTGAGACAACATACAAATCATGACTAACACATATTTGTATCCTTGAGATGGTGCTATTTGGATAAAATCCAATTACCATACCTCAAATGGACGTAAAGGTAGTGAAAAGTGTCCTTGGACCCATGGAGTGGTTTTCCAGGTTACATTTTAGACAGATAGAACATCTGCTATACACTTCATGAGCTACAGTGGGAGAAGGTTTCCAGTAATATTCTTTACTCTGTGAAATAATCTTTCCAAAACACCAATGCTTTAGCTCAAGTAAATGCTGAAGTATAGGTAACTGAGCCCCTATAGGTAGGAATAGGTCTAAGCTATACGTGTTTGGATCAAAGGTGCCCCCTTTTTGTTGCCATATTTTCTTTTCTTCTATAGCAGTCCATTGGAACTGTAAAAGAGAGCCTTTTATTGATTTAACAGAGAGTAGAAACATTCTCAGTACTGGATAGTTTGGCTGTTTATTGTTGCTGATATAGCTGTAGTATCAGCTAGATTATTATTATTTTTTGCTTCCATGGTGGCAGCTTTAGAATGTCCTGGAATTTTTATTATTGCCAATTTTCTGTCTCAGTTGCTGTATGACAGCTAATAATTCTGCAACCTGTTTTCCATCCTTTATGGGCTGCCCGGAGAAAGTTGAGAAGCCTCATGGCTTCTATAACATTTCGAAGTTGTCAGCTATACCAAAGCTATAGCAACTATTAGTGTAAATTCTGGCTATTTGAGCTTTGGCTAATTGACAAGCTCCTGTTAGAATAATTAATTCAGTTTGTTGGTGTTTAGGGGCCAACTGAGCGGCTCAATTGGTTAATAGTGCGAGCTCTGAGCTACAGGGTCGCCGGTTTGATTCCCACATGGGCTAGTGAGCTGCACCCCAGCTGAGTTGTCTCTTAGCTGGCAACAGGTGGCAGGATGGCTCAGCTGGTGAGAGCATGTGCTCCTAACAAGATTGCAAGTTCGACTCTCACAAGGAATAGATGGAATGGAGGGCTATGCCCACCACACAACTAAGATTGAATACGGCACCTTGAGCTGAGCTGCCCTGAGCTGCCGACGGAAGGTCAGATGGTGACTGGACTTGGAGCTGAGCTAGCTGCACCCTCCACAACTAAGATTGAAGGGCAACTACTTGGCTGTCCCCCTTCCCCAATTCCCCAACAAAATCTTTAAACAATAACAACAAAAAAAGATGTTTAGTGAAAGATTTTTATAAAAAGAATACACTTTATCAGACTAAAAAAGTTGTTTTTCATTTTTAATGTATGTTTATTATTAATTGATGTTTATTATTATTCACGGATATTGATTTTTATCCAGTGCTTTTTCTGAACCTGTTGAGATTTTTCTCCTCTTTTCTGTTAATATGACATATTAATTGATGTTTTTATATGAAGCCAGCCTTGCATTCTGGAATAAACTCATTTGAATTCTTTTTAAAAAAATCAATACTACGGCTTTTTATTGTTGTTGTAGTAACTCCTCTTTTTTTCTCTATGTGATTTAAAAGACAATTGCATATCCAGATGTCCATCAACTGATGAATGGATAAAGAAATTGTGGTATATCCATACAATGGAATAGTTAGCCATAAAAAGAAATGAAGTGCTCATACATGCTACAATATGTACGAACCTTGAAAACTATGATAAATGAAATAAGCCAGACACGGAAGGCTACATATTGTATGATTTCATTTACATGAAATATCCAGAAGATGAAAATACATTTACACAGAAAGCAGATTAGTGGTTTTTATAGGCGTTTATGAGGGCAGAGGACAATGGGGTGGGTGACTGCCTAGTGGGTAAGCAATTTTTTTCTTGGTGATGAAATTGCTCTGGAACTAGATAGTGGTGATGGTTGCAAAGCACTGTGCATGCGCTAAATGTCACCGAATTGTACAGTTTAAAGAGGTAAAAATGGTAAATTTCATGTTATGTGTATTTTGTATCAATTTTTTAAAAGGCTAGAAAATATATTCCAAAAACTTGTATGGTAAACGACTAAAGTTTGCTGTAGAACCTGCCCATCTGTCTCTCCCATTAGGACTGCATCTCCTACTTAGAGCAGCCCTTGGTCTTCTGCCTATAGAAAGCTGTCTGTCGGAACATCCTCTTAGATCAGCAAAGTCCAAACCCCAAGATGACTTTCTGCCTTGAATCCAAATACTCAGATGCAAGGCTGAGGCTCATTTTCAGTGGAAATTAGGAGATTATCCAATTAGTAGAATTCACTGGGAGTGCCAGTGATTGGTCTGAATGCCTGGGATGTCATGTTTGCAGATCTGGAGAGAAGCCTGCTCACAAATGAACGTACCGTTTTGGTGTGTGCAGGTAGGTCCTCAGCAGAGGAACCAGAGGGAGCTCAGCGACACCGGGCACCTGCACGTCGCTTAGCTGAATGCCTCACCCATCTACCCATCAGTCACACACAACTGAAGAAAGATGGCAACTCTTACCTTGGCCCATCCTTCAGTTGTGTGCCACTGGCACAGACTGCTAGTGTGACTGAACCTGGGATCTTCCTGCTGTTGTGGGAAGACCTTCCTTTTATCCATATGGCTCAGGCCCAGGGGGGCTCCACAGGAGGCTGAATGTCCTTTAATTCTCAAGGCCAACATTTCTGTGAACTCAGGCCAAGGCTTTAGGTTCTCAGGGACTCAATTTCTGAAGATTTAAGAGGGAAGAATCCGTCCACTCTTTCAGGTGTGGTGGGATAAAACATGTACATTCAGGCCACCGAGTGGCTCAGTTGGCAAGAGCGCGAGCTCTGAACAACAGGGCTGCCGCTTTCATTCCCACATGTGCCAGTGATGCTGTGCCCTCTAAGCTAACACTGTGAACTACAGCTCAACCTGGAGCTCGGCTGCCGTGAGTGGCCAGCGATGGTGTAGGCTGCAGTGGGCTGCAGTGGGCTGCCGTGAGCTACTGTGAGTGGCCAGCTGCCAGCATGAGAGCCGCCCAATGACCAGCGACTGACTGTCTCAGACAGGAAGAGCACAATGATCATAATACCAACATGGGCCAGTGAAGTGACGTCCTCCACAACTAGACTGAAGAACCAAAGGACAACAACTTGGCTGTTCCCCTTTCCAATTCCCCAATAAAATATTTTTTTAAATGTACATTCATTCATACATGTGTATTAACACATACAAACATTCATACATAATCCTGTGTACGCAATCAGTAATCGATAAATTGGTGGTATTCTTAGTGTTGCCTTTATTGCTCATCTGCACTCTGTAACTGTGGACGGATCATGGACTGTGGAGGAAGAGTTCAGTTCTCTCTCTGAGGAGGCAAGTGAAGTTCTAATGAGAGATGCTGGTCAAGGCTGAGGTAGGAAGGAGATCTGTACTTCTTTTTATAATTACTATACTTCAAAA
>NW_017733011.1:73430-75215 GCF_001890085.2 Hipposideros armiger
CTTGGGCCAGTGAAGCAACGTCCTCCACAACTAGACTGAAGAACAAAAGGACAGCAACTTGTCTGTTCCCCTTCCCCCAATTCCCCAGCGCTTTTCCCATCCCCCCAATTCCCCAATAAAAATCTTTTAAAAAAACAACAAAAAAACCCCCTGCATCTCTTTGAAATGCACAGCTGGTTGAGTTGTGGCAATTGTACACACCCACGTCACCATTCCCGCAGTGAAGATGGTACCATGCCATTGTCCCCAAAGATAAGTTATGTCATAAAATGCTATGCAGCCAATAAAGGAAGTAAGATAGATTTTAATGTGCTGCTATGGAAGATGTGCCCAACACACTTTTGAGCCTTTTAAAAGGTTAAGAACACACTGAATGATAATGCCACTGATACCACTTACAAATTAAATGTGTTGTAAAGAGGAGAAAACCTGGAAGGCTCCTCACCAAAGTTTTGACAGTGGTGTCTCCAGGAAATGGGGTAGCTTGGTGACTTTCACTTTCTCTGAGATGTTGGAATTTTATCTTTTATTATAAGGTTAGATTTATATGAGGGTCAGGGAGAGGGCATTTCAGTTTTAAACATTATAAACCTAAGTCCCAAACTGAATAAGTTACAGATTTTAGAAAACCAAATGTTAATGAAATTGAACAGCGGAAACTGTCTTTTGAGATAATTCTTCACATTTTGATAGCATTGAATCTTTCTTAAAGTGCTTATAAAGGGATGTTTTTACTGGCATAGACAGATTTGTAATAAATATTTATAAAATATGCAAGCTGTAATTTTAAAAAATGGAAGATCGAGTGGAAGCACAGGGGACCTTGTCACATTTATACTCGAACCAAGTTTGAAACCCGAGTTGCCACCATGTCCTTGGGTCAGAAACACAGTCAGGGCAAATCTTGTTCCTTGAGCACCGATTGCCATTGGGAAAGGTCAAAGGCCTTTACAGCAAGTTGGAAGAATGAGCCTGACTTTCTGATCTGAAGAAGTTTTAAGAATGTTTGGTGCCTGGCTCCTTTCTCCAAGGAACTAGTGATGAGATCAAACTGGGAGTAACTGTACTGTTAATACTTATCCTTTGAAAAGCAGGTCCTTATATCTCACTCACTGACTTACCAAATTGGTCTTGACAGGAAACAATAACAAAACAAAAAGCCAAATTCTGCTGTGACTTTTCTGGCCAATAGAAGGTCCTGCCTCTCCCCATTCGCCACGGGCTACAGGACTCTGGGCAGTGAGGCTCTGGGCTCCAGACCTGCTGCCATCAGGCCATCCCCTCTCCTCCTGGACTCTCTTCCCCTCCTGCCCAGCCCCACTCTGCTTTTTCTCTATTTCCTCATCCTTTTCCCGTCCCCACACCCGCTCTGAATATTCCTCACCTCTTCAAAGGCTTTCTCCTTGAGCACAAACTCCTCCAAACTCTAGGAAAACAAATGCCAATCAGAAAGGCTGAAGGACACCTGTGGCTCCCACTCTGGACATCAGCACCCAAACCCCTGTAAATAGAGCCAAAGTCCTAAGCTGGCATCTAGGAATCTCCCACCTTACAGTGCACATAGAGTTAATATTATATGCATATACGCCTTTATTTCAGGAGATGAGACAGTGATATCAGCAGAGTTCAAAGAACCCAGCCCCTTAAAAACATAAAGGACTCTGCATTAGAGAGGAAGGTGAGAGTGGGGGAGCCCCTAACTCCAAGTCTACTGATCCCTCCTACACAAGGAGACACTGAAAAGTGGTCAGGACAGTCCATTCCCTCCAGGGACCAGGCAGGGAA
>NW_017733011.1:76635-83685 GCF_001890085.2 Hipposideros armiger
CTCCCTTCTTAGGCACAATGAGCCCCCAGTCCCTCACCTGCCTGCCAGCCCCTCATGACAGGACCCCTCTGACTGCCCACCTCTCAGCCTGGCTCACCCATCTCTACTCACAGCGGCCTCTGGACACTGCCCAGTCCTGTCTCAGGGCCCCTGACCCTGCAGTGACTCCCCAAGTGCACCTCCTCCCCAGGGATGCACATGGATGCTCCTCACACCATTCGGGTCTCTGCTCAAGTGTCCAGAGGTCAGTCAGTCCTCAGAAACGTCATGTCCAACAAACTGATGTATATGCCCGCCATCCACCCACTACCAGTCTTCTAGCCCAGGCATGTTTGTCTCCAAAGCAATTGTCACTGATCTTATAAAAATTATGTTTATTTCAGTGAGTATCACTGTAATATATGTTCCTTGAGCAAGGGGTCTCGTCTGTTTCTTCATCACTGTATCCTCCACATCGTTCCCAGCTCATAGTAGGGACTCACTAAATAAGTGTTAAATAAATGAATATGTCAGTACAGCAATTTCGAGAAAAAATTTGACCACATATATGAAAAGGCGTAAAAATGTTTAAACTCTTTAACTTAATATTGACCATTTGAGTAGTCTATAATTTAAAAAATCCCATGTGTAGAGGAATCTTTACTCACAACGATTGTGAAATCATTATTTACAAGAAGAAGAGATGGATGCTAATGGATAGAAAAAGGGTCTGGCTGTATCCTGTTGTTTAAAATAGTACGCAGCTTGTAAAAGTGGTGTAAAACTTTTGCAGACATTATAGCATGGATAACTACTTGTTTTATAGGAACACATTTCAGAAAGTACATTTTCAAAAACTTGTAACATACCAATGCAACTTTGTAAAATGAACACACATGTGCATATATAGTTACTGTTACTTTTACATGACTTTATTTATATAATTTTATGTACACTATTATTTCATTATTATTATTACTATTATTATATTACGTGTCTTTAATATGCTATGTAAACACATTGAAAATCAGGACCCCGACAAAGGGCAGCTCCAGGAAGCACCGTTCACACTGGAGTCTAGGAAGCTTCAACAACATAATATTGGGTTGTCGGAAAAGTCATGACGTATTTTGTTTATATTTTTCAAAGGTCATTTATTTATATAAAGAAGAAAGATCAATCAATGATATATTGCTCGTTTTGTTCGATAGCCTCTTGCCATCTTTCAGTGAGCTTCATAATTCCCGTTCATAGAAGTACCTGTCTTTATTTGCAAAAAACTGAACAAGGTGCTGATTTACAGCCTCGTCTGAATTGAATGTTGTACCACGCAAGGAGTTTTGTAGAGAGTGAAACAAGTGGAAGTCTGATGGCGTAACGTCAGGCGAGTATGGTGGGTGTGGCCACACATCCCATCCAAGTTCTAATAATTTTTGATGGGTGATCAAACTTGTGTGTGGTCTCGTGTTGTCACGATGGAACACAACTCCTTTACAATTAAGGAGCTCTGGACATTATGGATGATGGATTCATTCAAACTATCCAATTGCCGACAGCATACATTCAAATTGATTGTTTGGCTCTTTGGTAGGAGCTCGAAAATCACGACACCTTTAAAATCCCACCACACTGAGAGCATAACCTTCCTCTGATGAATGTCTACTTTCGATGTCGTTTGAGGTGAATCATCACCTCGGGACCAAGACTGATTGCGCACCACATAGTTGTCAACAATTCACTTCTCATCACCAGTTATCAGTCGCTTCAAAAAAGGATCGCTTTCTTCATGTTTAATGAGCATATCACGGATGTTCATACGCTCTGTCAAATGAACTTCTTTGAGTTCATGCGGAACCCAAATATCGAGCTTGATTACGTATCCCATCTTCTTCAGGTGGTCGTGAACACTTGAATGATGGATGTTCAATGTTTCTGCAATCTCTCATGTCATGTAACATGAGTTTGACTCGATCAATGCCTTTATTTTTCTAATTGTTTTTATTTTTTATTTTTTTATTGGGGAATTGAGGGATGGAAACAGTGCTGGGGAATTGGGGGAAGTGTAACAGACAAGTTGCTGTCCTTTTTGTTCTTCAGTCTAGTTGTGGAGGACGTTGCTTCACTGACCCATGTTGGTACTGTGATCATTGCGCTCTTCCCCAGGCGAGGCAGATCAGTCGCCAGCTTCTAGATGACTGCTCACGGCAGCTGCCGGCCACTCATTCTGGCTGCCAGCCACACATGGTAGCTCATGGCAACCCACTGCAACAGGGACTGCAGCCTATGCCATTGCCGGCGACTCACGGCAGCCCAGCTCCAGGTTGAGCTATTGTTCAGCATCTTAGCTGTAGAGAGCAGTGTCACTGGTCCTCATATGTAGGATCCGAACTGGGGCACTCTGGCGTCCCAAGCCAGCTCTTAACCAATGCGCCACTCGGCCGGCCCAATCAATGCCTTTATTTTGTTGTCATCAACCTCGGTGGGCCTCCCTGACCGAGGAGCGTCGTTGAGATCAAACTCACCAGCACAGAATTTCGTGAATCATCGTTGGCATTAACATTCTTGTAGAGCGTTGTCACCATAAACTTTATGCAACTTTCCACAAGCTTGGCGTACGTTCTTCCCTTCATGAAAGTAAAACAGTAAAATATGGCGAAAATGCACAGTTTGGTCTTCCATCTTTAACTTGTTGTAAAATCTCCAAAACTCAACCAAATCTTTCAATTTTTTTTAGAATGAAGCTAGAACTGAAAGGTGTCAAATGACATGCCACTAATATAGATGCGAATGACTCTAGTACTTCCAAAAATGAACTAGCACCATCTGTTGCAAACATGCGTCATGACTTTTCTGAAGACAGAATAAATGTGGTGCTCAGCTTTTAGCACCTCAGGCAGGAAGAGAAACATGCTAAACCACCTGGAGAGAAAAAAGTCCTGTGATGTGTTTAAGGAAGAACTTATCCTGTAGATTTAAAAAGTACTTTCTTACAAACATAAAAACTATAACTGTAATTTTTTAAAAATACAAAATTGTTTTACTAAATGTCCACTTGAAACATCTCTCAGAGAAAGATTGGGATTGAATAATTAACACTAATTTAAAGAAACCCTTTCATGCAGATCTGAAAAAATACCACCTAGTAAAATTTCTTCCCAATTATCTAAACTAATTCACAGGAAGGGGCGTGTCTGGAAGTCAGATGCCTTAGAGAGCCCAGTGTTCATTTTTTGAGAGTATCCTTCCCACACGTCAGAAATCCCAACCAAGAAAACTGTAGAGCTGCCGACACTGAGAGAGGTTTATGTTTTCATCTTCATTCTTACTCAGAATAACTTTTCACCTACATTCACTGGGAAGAGAGCTACAAGGAAGCCTAAAACTAGGGTTAAATTTTAACAAATGTCCTCGACCAGGTTAAGGTTCAAGCACAGGTTGAGATCTGAGACTCCAAGTGTCAGAGGCACATGGCCCCATAGAGAATGTTTGGGCGAAACTATCTCCAACAAGACATTTTTCTAGGTAGTTGTTTTACTTGGAAATTAGTGTAAGTAACACACCCCGATCTGCCTCAGTGCCTTTGCACTTGCTGTGCCTCCTTCCTGAAGTGCTTCTCCCTGGTTCCCCCAGGCCTTCTCCCTCACTTCTCTCATGTCTTCAGTGACGCCTACTATATTTATAATTTCAGCCCCCAGCACCCACTACCCTCCATATACTTTCCCTGCATTGGTTTTTCTCCACAGCATAAATCATGAGCTGACATACCACATCATTTAGTTATTTTATTTATTGTTTGCCTCCTAAAAGTATAATGAAAACTTCATGAAAGCATGGGTTTTCATCAGTTCTTTTTTTCCTGTTTTCCCCCAGCACATACCATATTGCATGGCAAATTGTGGGTTCAATAAATACTTGTTGAACGACTAAATCTGAATATAGTTTGTTTTCATTAGGTCACATCCCCCGGGGCCCATCAAGAGGAATAGCTGTAGAGTATAGCTCCAAATTTGCTGATCAAGTTAGTCTCTTTCAGTGTAAGAGATTTGTTTTGTTTAATTTTGTTGAGTTCGTTTTTTTTGGTCATTGTTATTGATGACGGAGGTACAAAACTATGTTTACTTACCCTATTGAATCGGATTTCAGTGCACATTGCAACAACGTTGGACACACTCTTAAGAGTCCTTTATGTCCATTGTCTCCTATACCGTCCATTTCCTATACCTTCTGCCTCTCAGAGTTCAGACTTGGTCTTGCTCATGCCCTTCAAGGTTAAGGCCGGAGATACCCGAGTTCTGAGCTCCTGGGTGACAGCGCACAGCTGCTCTCATGCACCCTCATTCCCATCCTCTGTGGGAGGAGGCGAAATGGAGCTCCTAGAACATAAAAAAGGATGCTCTTTTGTTGATATTGATCATCTCCTCACTTCTCATGGCATAAACTGCCTCACTCCACATGTGGGGTGGGGATGGTGAAGGTGGTAAGAGCCTGACAAGGAACCTGTCATCACCTAGCATCTCACTCACCCCTGCGTTGTCAGAGAACATTTGGATTGGAAGAAGGTATGAATAAAGTTATTGAATCACCTTAGATATGGAAGAGTCTAAATAAGAACAAGAGGGATAAACTTCATGTAGAACCATCAATAGACACTATTGACAAGAGGGAAAGTAACAGCTCTAGAAAATATACTTCACGTTGTTGATTACTGGATTTTCGATTGGGGAAGTAGGACCATGTAATATTATATTCATTTAAATATTGGAGGGTAGAATGCCAATCAGTTTCTCCACAGGTACAGACCCTGTAGACACATGGGGAGTCCCCGTGTGCCGCCTGCAGCACCAGGGACGAGATGCAGCAGCCACAGAGGGGGGAGCACCCCAACATGCTACCTGGAAGTTGTTATGCCAGAGCTGCCTCACTCATGGGTTGTTTTCTTTTGCTGCTGTTATATTAATATTTTATTTCATTTTTATTAGATACCGCTTTTTAAATTTCCTGAAGTTTAAAAATACCCAAACATGTACTGTGTAAAGTCTTTTCACCGCTGTCACCTATTCTCACTGTTTCTACTGCTCTCCCTCTCAGAGAACCACTGTTCTTAGTTCCCTGAATGTCTTTCCAGGTACATGTATGTATGATGTATGCTTGTGTATGTATGTATGTATTATGTATGCATGTATTCTGTGTGTATATGCATATATGTACAGTAAATCCTCACTTAACGTCCTTGATAAGGTCTTGTAAATTGCAATTGTACTTGAAACGACGTAAAATGAAACCAACCTTACAGGCTAATTTATATAAACAATTGTTAAGTTCCTACAGCATATTTCTAGTCACAAAAACATCACCCAACTTCTAAATAAAGCCCCCAACACTTCTAATATGAAACACTGAAATAAATGTGAGCTATACAGATATTTAAGGAAGATAAACACAAACAAGTAAGATAATGATTTTCCACCTGCTTATTTCACTTCAAGGTCTCAGGTGACCTGAGTCCATCCCAGCAGCTCAGGACGCCAGACGGGAACCCACCCTGGACAGGACGCCCTTCCATCGCATGGCCACTCACACCCACCCGCACTCATCGGACGGGGGCGTGTCCACCCACCAGTTCACCTACCTGCACATCTGTGGGATGTGGGGGGAAACCGAGGGCCTGGAAAACACCCACGCACACGTGGGGAGGACGTGCCAACCACACAGAAAGGGGCCCTGGCCAAGAATCTCTTTTCTTTTTCTCATCAGTGTTATAATGAAACAACATTGAATGAAACCACGTTATTCGAGGACCTGCTCTGTATGTGTGTGACTTCAATAAATTCTTGTTTTCCCTTTTAAACAAACTGTAGCACAGTGTACACAGGTCTGCAACATGATTGTTTTTAGTTAATTAAATTTGGAGGTCTTTTTATCAATACCTAGAGAATTTCCCCTTTGTTTTTTGGTTTTTAATTTAACAGCTTTGTAGTATTCTACTATGTGGATGGATTTAAGTAGCCACCTTGAGTTGTTTCCTCATTTGCTATTAAAATAGTGCTGCAGTGAATAATCTACATATATCATTTCTAGGCGTGAAGGTATATCTGTAGGATAAATGACCAGAAATGGGGTTGACATTTTAATACATATTTTATCTCCATGGGAGTTATAAGGAAGTGTTGTTGATCCTCATTATACATTTGGGCAAAATTAGGACAAGTGCCAATTCCATATCACTGGGAATCAGATCTCTCAGTTACTGATCTCAAACCTGACAAACCGGCCTCTCCCAGCTCACAGTCAGGGAGGGCCGTTCATAGTCCTGGGGGAGACTTGAGATGAGCAGAGCTGCTGTCTCGTTAAAGGAATGGCAGGCTCGGCTCAGGAGTTGAGCAAGAGATAGCACAGCTGCCCTCCTGTCTCCAGAAATGAATGAGTCAGCCATAGGGACTGAAGGGGAGACGGTGGAGGTCTGGGAGCAGAAGGCTACGGTCCATGGGAGACGGGCTGGTGTGGGTCTGATTCACACGTCTAGGGGCAGAGCATGATGGACTCAGGTATTCAGATATATTGTTATAGGAATTGTCAATGTAAACCTGTAGTTTTACATTCAAAGTGCAAACCTGTAGAGAATTTGTATAGAAATTTATTGGAGCCCAAAAGAGGTTACACCTGGAAGCAAGATCTCAACAACTGAGTTAAATGCTTCCGAGAATAACAGTTTGCAGTTTCTTTTATGCGTTGGAAATTAAGGAGGGAATGTAAGGAAGATTACATGCAGGTGGGAGAAAGCAATGTGGGGATTGGATAACAGGGTAATTAACAAGATCATGTGCTCTCAGTTTATTTCAACGGTGTCTTAACCCAGATGCACAGAAACCATGGACAGGGCTGGCTTAAGCAAAGATAAGGCTTTTACTAAAAAGTTATAGGCCTGGGGCATGACTACCCACCATGACCCGCCCAGTTAGGAATTCATGACCAGGTCACCCTGGGAGGCTACTTTCTATACAGCCATTTTTTCCTCCACAGAATGAATACAGGAATACTCACTGGAGCTATCTGGGGAAAAGACGGAGCATA
>NW_017733011.1:84190-92526 GCF_001890085.2 Hipposideros armiger
TTGAGGCCTGTGTCATTTTCTCCACTTTATGTTCTTCAGAAATCTCATACCCATCAGACTAGGATCCCCGTCTTGTGTTTCACTCCACTGTCCATCAGCCACCCTGCTCCATCTCATAAAACCAGTGAAAATGAAGAAGAGGATGCATGGATTCTCTTAAGCCACGTTGAAAACAACTTTGGCTGATGTTCTGATGAGAAGAGGCTCCTGAGATGCATCCACTTCATGACACGGATGGTCTTGCCTCAAGGACCCGGTGGCTGTGCCCTTGTACTGACATTTCCTGCCCTCTGACCACATACACCAAGGTTTGCTTTGGACAAGTCCATGGGTAATTGACCCCACACACTTATTTTATTGTTTACCTCAAAGTGATTATTGTTATGAAGACCTAGCAGTTTATTTCTCATGTGTTGAAAAACCTATATTTCAGTTTGCAATATATTTATTTTTTATAATTTTACCTTCAGTTGGCTATCTAACGTCCCTGTTTTCAAATTCCTGTGGGTGATACTGAGTGCCTATGAGTGAAGCAAAAGCACACCCACTTGTTACTGAGATGGTTGAGAGCTAAGGACTGTGCAGGTTTGTATACACGTCACTGTGCCTGACTCACTCACTGCTAAATCCAACTGCTCTGGAATCGTGTGGCTGGATCTTCAAGGGTGGAGATGGAATTTATATCTGGGTAATTAAACATCAAATCCAGAGGGTCCCCAAAACTATCTACTAAATTTTGCATCTGAAGGCATGCAGTGTCTTTGAAAAGAGATCCAAACTAGAATTCTCCTCAACTCCTGCCCTGTACTCAGAAATAAACAATTAAATAAGGGAGGACCCAATGTAGACCCCTATCTAGTTACTGGTTGGTGTGGTTTCTGAAGAGATTAAAGAATCAACATTCTGAAGTGTGGGGAGCAAAGATCAAACAAGATCCTAAGGAGAATATTATTGACCTCGTCCTTCTTACTTTAAGCCAAAAGTCATGACATTCAGAACATTTCTAGAAGCAAATGAGCACAAAATTGGAGTCAAGGTATAATTGGGATTAATAGATTTTAATGGAATTGGTGCAAAATTAGAAAATGCAACCTCAGTTTCACTCGCTCTACCGACTGTAAACCAGCTCTTCACCATTTGGGCTAATTGCTCCAGTGCAAAGATTGATCTTCCCCAATTTTCCCCCTATTGTTTCTCCTGAAATTGTTGCTTTTGATCCAAACGTATTTCCCAGTCCTGGCTGCACATTACAATCGCAAGGGAGCTTTTAAAAAGTGGGGATACTTGGAGGAGGGCAGATGAATTAAATCAGGATCTCTGGGAGTGGGTCTCAGGAATGGTTATTTTTAAGAAACTTCCCAGTAATTCTATTGATCAGCATTGGTTATGATTTAAGGAAAGAAAGGAATCCTCAGGCTGAGGTTAAGAGGTTATTACCAGGAAAACAATCCCATCCCTGATGATGTGGTAGCTCTCACTGGCGGAGCACTTTTTCTGAATGTTCTGCACCCGATGGCTGATGGGATGGTTCCACGTCGGGGCTCTTGCTGGTGAACTGGAGACTAAGGAAACACAGTCTTTACCCCTGAGCCTCGCGAGAGAGCTAAATATCCAGGACAGACAGCTGTGCCTCACAAATCTCAGCCCCAGTTTGGTCCCAGAATCAGAGGCCGGAAGCTTCTGAGCACAGCAGCATTTCTGAACACGTTTCACAGTCCCCTCTGGGGTTCTTCAGTGACAGTAACTGGTGCTCAGTCTGTGTTCAGCACAGAGAATTCTGTGCTATGTGCATACCAGGGCAAATCTCTCATTTCACAAAATAGCTGCAGAGCGTAATGATCAGAGAGAGAGAGAGAGAGAGAGAGAGAGAGAGAGAGAGAGAGAGAGAGGTTAGCTTTATATTGAGCAGAATGTCTCTTAAAATTATAAAATATACCTTGTAATATAGTGAAGGGAAATCAACACCAAAGGCCTTCACGACCTGAAGAACCATGGTCAAAACTCTCCTACGGCCGCTGCTCAGCCTCGTCAGCAGCTCAGGACGCGGAGCCTCCCGCGTGCTTATCAACTTTAACGGTCTTTCCAATAAATCAACTCTTGGATTTGAGATCCCCTCATTTCATTAATATTCCATTTTACTTCATTGTTTCTGTCCAGATTTTTGTGTTTAATGTGCTGATATCTTTCTGCCTAATATGATAGAGATCATTTATACAGTTTAAGATGATAAATTCCCCTATAAGACCAGCTTTACCTCCATTCCATAAGCTTTGAAATGTTATCATTTCCTTGCTATTCTATTCAAAATAGCTTCTAATTTCCATTCTGATTTCGTTTTTGACTTCTTGGTTATTTAGAAGTGTATTGAGTAATTTCCAAACTTTTGGAGATTTTCTAAGTATTTTTCTGTTGTTTTTTTCAGATTAATCCCCTTGTGAAATCATATTCTTTGTTATCTCAGTGCTTTCAATCTGTTAGGACTTGCTTTATGGCCTAACATAGGTCTATTTTGTTAAAGGTACATTGTGCACTTGAAAGTTTGGCATATTCTGTTGTTGTGTATTGGGTTTTATAGACGAAAATTAAAATTAAGTCAAGTTGGTTATGAGTGTTGTTAAAATCTATGTTGCTATTGATTTTTTGTCTGCTTTTTCTATCAGATACTGGGAGAGGTATGTTAAAATCTCTGATTATGGTGCTAGATTTGTCTTCTATACTTTTAATTTTACTGATTTTCCTTTATATATTTTGAAACTGTTATTAGATACACAAAATTTAGAATTATTGAATTTTCATATTGAATTGGCCTTCTTTATAAATATGAGAAAGGCTTTCTTTAACTCTAATGACACTTCCTGCCTTACAGTCTAGGCTGACTGATGCTAATACAGCCACATCAGCATCATTTTGGCTGTGATGGCACAGTCTTTTTCCACCTTTCTGTTTTTCAACCTACATATATTCTTATATTTAGAATGTGTTTCTTCATAAGATGGAGCATATAGTTGGCTGTGCTATTATTCTGTCTGAGAATTTTTGCATTTTAATGAGTGTTCAGTCCATATAGATTTACTACTGTGGAATCTGCTTATGTAGGTTTAAGTCTACTATATTTCTATTTGTCCCAATTCTTCTTTATTTATTTGTTGTTATTTCCTGCCTTCATTTAGATTAATCAAGTGTTAAAGTTGTTTAAACTCTATCCCCTCTAGTGTTAACGTAGACACAGACGGTCGCTTCTTTGAGCGCATCCAAGCCAAAACCAAAGACAAGAAAAGGAGTTCGCAAAAAAGGAAGAAAAGGTTTATTTAAGGAGTTGGCGCCAAGCCCAGAGACACAGGTGAGCTAGTGCTCTCAAAAACCTGGCTCCCTGATGGCCTCTAGTAGCTGGGCTATATAAGGGAAAAGTCATTAGTCATGGTTACTATGGGAGGTGAGGGGACAACTGATCATGGCTGCTGGTCCTGGTGTCAGTCATGGGGTTGCTTGGTCCAGTTCCCAGGGGATGCGTCCCATGGGACCAGTCTGTGGTGGGTCTGTGGGGACGTTCTGATATCGTGAGTCTGGAGCTGAAACATAACTGAGGCCAAGGTGTTATTTTTGTTTGACTAAAACCTTAATCTAATTTGAGATTTGTTTTAATATATACATATTTTAAAGGTGTTTTTTTATTTATTGGGCAATTGGGGAAGGAGAACAGTGTTGGAGAATTGGAGAAGGGGAACAGCCAAGTTGTTGTCCTTCAGTCTTAGTCGTGGAGGGCACAGCTAGATCAGCTCCAAGTCCAGTCAACATCCGGCCACCCATAAGCATCTTGCGGCTGCCAGCTCAAGGGGCGGCGTTCAATCTTAGTTTCAGGTGGGCATATCCCACCATCTTATGCGGGAGTCGAACTGGTAACCTTGATGTTAGGAGCATGTGGTCTCACCAGCTGAGCCATCCTATAACCTGTTGGCAGCTCAGCAGCAGCTCAGCTCAGGCGCAGCTCACTGGCCCATGTGGGAATTCAACTGGCAACTCTATTGCTCAGAGCTCGCGCTCTTAACCAACTGAGCCACTCGGCCAGCCCTGAGGTTTGTTGTTTTAATCTTTTTAATGGTTGATGGACCTGAAGCTTTATTCCTAACTGAGTTTAACACTGACCAGAACCTAATGTCCTAAGGGCTTAATGATTAGAAGGACCGGACATACAATATATGCATAGTGAGTTACAGTTCTATCAGGATAAAGAAAGCGAGCTTGGATTAAAGCAGGTGCACACTAAAGAAATGAAGTTCATGTGCGCTTACACTAGGAGCTTCTAACTTATATTTATTATATCATTACTAAAGTGGTTACCCTAGAGATTATGCTATACATCACTGACTTATTACAGCTACCTGAATTCATTCATTTTATTACTTCTTGGACAATCCAAGTACCTTAAAACAATTTAATTCATCTTCCTCTTTTTTGTGACATTTTTGTCATATATTTTACTTTTATATGTAATACCCATAAAATGTGTTTATAATTGTTTATTTAAAAATTAATAGTCTCTTACATTTATTAACTATTTTGAAATACACTGGCAATCTCTTTAACATCTAAACATCTAAAAAGACTAGGTGTTGTACATTAGGACTTATTTGTGCATTATATACACTGTATACACAGCAAAGTGAAACAAAATGCATGAACATAAGAGACAATGGTTAACCTTACCTGACTAGAAACACTAGCATAGAGCTCATTGCACTTCTTTCTCCCTCGAACCAGCGCACAAATACAATGTGTACTGTTCAAAAGAGGTGGTTTGGCCATTCCCCAAAATAACAATATTTCATATGAATTTGAATTTTACTACCTCTACTTTTATCAGGCACTTCAGAACATTTAGAAAGCGATAAATTCAAAAAAGTACTTAGCATTTTCACTATTATACAGTAGGTGAGGAAAGAAACACACACACAAAACAATGATTACACTATGAAAATGTCTTCTAAATAAGACCACTCAGCCTAGAACCTTCTTGTCTTACTTGTCAAAGTCTTCTCCCTGTCCCCTAACCCACTGAACAAACGTGAACGTGTGTCGCTCGCTCCTGATGTTGCTTCTAGAGGTAGTCTAACAATTCCATTTCAAAGTTATTTCCAGAAGACATTTCTTCGATTTAAAACAAAAAACAAACAAACAAAAAATGTGCATTTGCAAGACATGTGATTTTCTAAGTCTTTATCATACACTGGCAACCTCTTTACATCTAAAGGCCGAGATGTAGCAGTTTTCTTTTGAAAGGTTGGGGGGTAAAGTTAAGAGCAGCTTTTTCATATTATAGCCACAGCCCTTCCGATACGGCCAGTAAATCTTCCCAAAGGGCGGCGGGCACTTCCTGTTGGCCAACTGTGTATATTATTCTGCCTTTTCTCTCCTCCGAAATCAAGGTCTAGTAGAAGGATGACCAACCGCCCAATGGCCCACTAACGTTACATCCGTAGTCCACTGGATTCTTTCTGCTCACCGTCCGGCCCATTACGGCCTTTGTCCGTGGTTGTCTGTAAGAGGTGAGATCTCGTCCAACTGGGACAGAGGAGTTACCCCAGGTCCCGCATCTCCGTGGTCCCGAGGCCTAAGGGTGTGCCAGCTTCCGACCATGCAGACCCGCCACCTCGGACCCGGCGGTAGGTAGGAAGCACGACCGGGTCACAGAGATGGAGGTGGGGGTAGGGCGAGAGGCTCGCTGCTGCTTCAAGGCCTGGGCCCAGGTGGTGGGCCCCCGCGGGGAGGGGGTCTGGGTCTCTGCAGGACAGAGCTCCTGTCCTGTCCCTGGATCCCCCCAGATCACCCCCAGCCCGATGCCGGAGGGCCTGCAGGGGCCCAGGATAGACGCCGTGCTTCGCTCCTCACCGCGTTCTCTGCTGGAGCTCAGTTTTCCCCAATTTTATTTGCACTCGTTTGTATGCGTATACAGTTCTGTACAATTTCACCCCACATTGAGAGTCATGTATCTACCATCATAACCAAGATACTGAACTGTTCCGTCGCCCCTAGGAGTCCCCTTATGCTCACCCTTTATAGTCGCACCCCCTCCAACCCCCTTTACTATTCCCTGGCAGCCACTGGTCTGTGCACCATCTCTATAGTTTTGTCAGTTGTAGAATGTTATGTAAATAAAATCATACAGTACGGAAACTTTTGAAATTGCCTTTTTCACTACACATAATGCTTTTGAGATCCATATGAGTTGTTACATGGTTTAATATTTCATTCCTTTTTATAGCCAAGTAGTTTTCCTCTCGTTAGATGTCTCCGAATTTGTTTAACCACTCACACCTTGAAGGACATTTGGGATGTTTCCAGTTTGGGCTGCTATGAATAAAGCTGCTATGAGCATTCATTGCAAAGATTTGTATAAAGTTAAGTTTTTATTCCTTCGGGATAAATGCCTTAGAGTGTGATGGCTGGGTCATGTGCTAAGCACATGTTTAGTTTCTAAGAAACAGCCAAATTGTTCTCTAGCGTGGCTATACCATATTACATCCCACCAGAAATGTGTGAGAAATCCAGTTTCTCTGTATCGTTGCCAGCAATTAATAGTATCACAAGTTTAAAAACAGTGTCATTAGCCAGCCTTCTAGGGAGCCCGTACAACCCCATTGTGTGAGAAGCCAGAAAAGTGCAAGACAAAATATAACACTACAGCATAAGGGAGAATAAAAAAGTCTCCAATGGGAGAGAAAATAAAATATTCCACCAACATCTACTGGAAAGCAGAAAAAAGACCTCTTCCTATCAACCTGTTCCAGAACTGCTGTACACGCCCAGGAAGAGAAATAATAATTCATTAATTGCCATGAATAGCCAAGGTAACAAGGAAGCTCAGAAAGAAAATGAAATTCTCCAGAAAATATAACTTAAAGACATGGAAATATGTGACTTAAATGCCAGAGAATTCAAGATTGTAGTTCTGAAAAAGCTCAATGGGATGCAAGAAAACACAGACTGACAATTTCATGAACTCAGAAACACAATCAAAGAACATAATGAACATTTTACCAATGAGATTGAAATGTTATGAAAGAGCCAAATAGAATTCCTGGAGATTAAGAACTCAACTAAAGAAATGAAGAATGAAATAGCCAGCTTAGGTAATAGAGCTGACCAAATGGAGGAAAAAATCAGTGACATCGAAGATAGAAATCTGGAAATGACACAGATGGAAGACAAGAGAGACATGAGAGTTAAAAGAAATGAAAGAACACTACAAGAACTTTCTGACTCCATCAGGAAGGGCAACATAAGAATACTGGGCCTACTAGAAGGAGAAGAAAGGGAGAAGGGAACAGAAAGTATATTCAAACAAACAGTCAACAAGAACTTCAAACTTGTGGAAACAACTGGATCCTAGAATCCAAGAAGCAAATAGAACACCTAATTACCTCACTCCTAACAGGCCTTCTCCAAGGCACACTGTATTGAAGCTGTCAAAAATTAATGACAAAGATAGAATCCTCAGGGCGAGCAGGGAAATGAATATGGTAACCTACACAGGATAGCCCATTAGATTATCAGCAGATTTTTCAGCAGAAACTCTACAAGCCAGGAGAGAGCAGAATCAAATATTCAAACTATTGAAAGAGAGAAATTATGAGCCAAGAATAATATATCCAGCAAAGATATCCATTAGATATGAAGGAGGAATAAAGACCTTTCTCGACATACAAACGCTGGGGGAATTTTCTAACAAACGAGCTGAATTACAAGAAATACTGAAGGAGGTTATTTGACTGAAACAAAAAAGCAAAACAACACAAAATGAGTAGTATTATAAGCAGACAGACAAAAGCAGGAAATGGAAACCCCTAGAGCAAATAGGACACTATACACTTAAACATAACCTACAGGGTGAAGAAGGAAAAAAAATCTAGAGGAAAAAGACAACTTGATACTGCAACGCAGAAATTGACTCACAGCATAAATGAGGATAATTTATGACAACAGAAACATAAAAGGGGAGAGAGTAAAGGTCTGAACCGGCAAAAGGTAATGGAGAAAGGAAGCATGCTGAAGAAAATGGAACACTCTAAATACGAAACTTTTTTAATATAAACTTAATGGTAACCATTCAAAAAAAAATCCAAAACTGAAATATATAACATAAAGAAGAAACAGAGAGAAAAATCATAGAATGCAACCACACTGAAATAATAGACAGCAACAAAGAGGCAAAGAAACAAATGAGACACCATCCTACCAGAAAACAAAAAATAGAATGATAGGAAATCCTCATATATCAATAATCACCCTAAATGTAAATGGACTGAACTCACCAATAAAAAGGCACAGAGTAGCAGATT
>NW_017733011.1:93578-100549 GCF_001890085.2 Hipposideros armiger
CAATAGAAAAAAATTAAAGCAACAAAGAGCTGGTTCTTTGAAAAGATTAATAAAATTGACAAACCCTTGGCTAGATTCACTAAGCTAAAAAGAGAAGAAACACAAATAAACAAAATCAGAAATGAAAGAGGGGAAGTTACCTCGGATGCTACAGAAATACAAAGGATCATCCAAGAATACTATGAAGGACTAGATGCCACCAAATTCAATAACCTAGAAGAAATGGACATGATCTTAGAAACATATAGCCTTCCTAGGGTGAATCATAAAGAACTGGAAAATTTAAATAGACCAATCAACAGTAAGGAAATTAAATCAGTCATCCAAAACCTCATCAAAAGCAATAGTGCAGGATCAGATGCCTTCACTAGTGAATTCTACCAAACATTCAGAGAGGATCTAATACCTGTGCTAGTCAAACTCTTCCAAAAAATTGAAGAAGAGACAATACTCCCCAACTCATTTTATGAGGCAAACATTACCCTGATACCAAAACCTGGTTAGGATAACACAATAAAAGAAAATTACAGATCAATGTCTCTGATGAGTACAGATGCAAAACTCCTGAACAAAACTCTAGCAAATCGAATGCAACAATGCATTAAAAAGATTATACATCACAACCAAGTGGGGTTCACCCCAGGGGCACAAGGATGGTTCAACATATGCGAATCAATCAACGTGATAGACCACATAAACAAAATAAAGGACAAAAATCACCGGATTATATCAATAGATGCAGAAAAAGCATTTGACAAGATACAACATTCATTTATGATTAAAACACTTTATAAAATGGGTACAAAGGACAATACATTAATGTAATAAAGTTTATATATGACAAACCCTCAGCTAATATCATAATTAATAGTGAAAAACTGAAGCCCTTTGCTCTATGTTCAGAAACACGATAGGGCTAAGCCCTATCATCTCTGCTTTTCAACATAGTATTGAAAGTCCTAGCTAGAACAATTAGGCAAGAGAAGGAAATAAAAAACATCCAAATTGGAAATGAAGAAGTTAAATTGTCAGTTTTTGTAAATGACATGATGCTTTATATAGAAAGCTCTAAAGACGCCACCAAAAAACTATTAGAAACCATAAAAGAATACAGTAAAGCTGCCGGCTACAAAAACAACATACAAAAAAACATTGTATTGGTATATACTAACAATGAAATCTCAGAAAAAGAAATTTAAAAAAAATTCCTTTTGCAATTGCAACAAAAAGAATAAAATACTTAGGAATTAACTTAACTAAGGATGTGAAACACCTGTACACTGAAAACTATAAGACATTTTTAAAAGAAACTGAAGAAGGCACAAAGTAATGGAAATATGTTTGTGTTCATGGATTGGAACAATCAACACAGTTAAAATGGCCATATTACCCAAAGCAATATACAGATTTAATGCAATCCCCATCAAAATCCAAATGGCATTTTTTAAAGAAATAGAAAAAAAATCATTAGATTTGTATGGAACCACAAAAGCCATTAGGAAGCCCTGAGAACACGTGGGCCCTGGGCCCTGGACAGGAGCCTGATTAGAGAAGGGCAGTAAAGGAGAGCTGAGCAGAGGACCCAGGAAGGCGATGCTGAAGGCAGACTCATGTGGTGGGTACAGCTTTCGGCTCTCTGGCCCTATTTCCTGAAGGTTATTGAGATCACCGTCCTCCTGCTCTGTCCTGTACGTACTTACAATTTGACACTGGACCCTGTGTACCACAGACAAGGACACAGCATTCCCAGGGAGACCATGGTGGTGCATTGAAGCTTCAGGACAGCTGGGTATTATTGTATTCTAGGCAAGAGCCAGTAAGTTCAACTTTATTTATTTTTTTTGCATCCTTACTTAAATGTATTCTTATTCATTTTGATGCTATCTTTTCAAGCATGGGTGGTCAGAATTAATGCTGGATACTATCAGGTATAGGTCATTACTTGAAGCCTCTTCTCCGAGGAACGACACACCCTACAGATTTTGTCACTGTTGCAGGCAGTGAGTACATTTTTCATTCCAGGGTGGGAAAGCAATGGAGAAGGTGGTGGTCAGACACAAGCTTTAAAGTCCATTCAGGTTGTGACTTACAAACCGTGAGTCTGGAAAAGGTACTTAATCTTGAGGACCTGAGTCACCTACGCAGACTCTAAGGATTGAAGTGACGTTGTGTGTAACATGGTTGTGTCAAGCACATTGTGAGCACGTGGTACAGGTTAGGTATCTGAGGATGACTAACATGGCCAACAACCCCTGCAAAGGCTGTACTCACTGATGTGAAAGAGGCCAGGTTCTGATCGTGCAGTGTAACAATCAGTCATTTGCAACCAACTGAAATTCATTTGGTGGAATGGAAACACAATCCCACCACTAGTGTCTCTTCCCTCCATTTCATCAAACTTCAGTCAGTCTCTTTTGTATCATGATTCTTCTGTCCTTCTTCTTTTTTTTTTCTTTTCTTTATTCCCATCCTCCTGCCTTCCCATTTGGCAACCATCAGCATGTTGTTTATATCGATGGTTGTATACCTGTGGTTTTGTTAGATTCCATATATGAGTGAAATCGTACAGTATTTATCTTTCTCTTTCTGACTTATTTCACTTAGCATAATGTCCTCTAGGTCCATCCATGTTGTCACAAATGACAAGATTTCATTTTATGTATATATCTCACATCTTCTCTATCCATGCATCTGCTGATCCATTCATTTACATTTATCTATTTAGGTTGTTTCCATATCTTAGCTATTACTAATAATGCAGGAATGAACAGCGGAATGCAAAAACTTTTTAATTTAGTATTTTTGTTTTCTTTGGATAAGTATCCAGAATTGGAACTGCTGGGTCACATGACAGCTCCATTTTTAATTTCAGGAACCTCTATACCATTTTCCATAGTGGCTGCACCAATTTGCAATCCTGCCAACAATGCACAAGGGTTCACTTTTTTCCACATCCTTGCCAGCACTTGTTTGTTGACTTTTTTAAAAGAATTATTTTTTTATTTTTTTATTGGGGAATTGGGGGAAGGGGAACAGAAAAGTTGCTGTCCTTTTGTTCTTCAGTCCAGTTGTGGAGGATGTTGCTTCACTGGCCCAAGCTAGCACCATCACAGCGCTCTTCCCGGGCGAGGCCAATCAGTTGCCGGCTTCTGGATGGCCGCTCACGCTGGCTGCTAGCTGCTGGCTGCTGGCTACACACAATGTAGCCAATGGTAACCCACGGCAACAGGGGACTGCAGCCTATGCCGTCACCGATGACTCATGGCAGCCCAGCTCCACGTTGAGCTGTTGTTCAGCATCTTAGCTGTAGAGGACAGTGTCACTGGCCCTCATATGTGGGATCCGAACCGGGACCCTCTGGCGTCCCAAGCCAGCTCTTAACCACCGCACCACTCAGCCGGCCTGTTTGTTGATTTACTGATGATAGCTCTCCTGCAAGGTGTGAGGTGATATTTCATTGTGGTTTTAATTTGTGTTTCTCTGACAGTTAGTGACATTGAGCATCTTTTCATATGTCTATTGGCCATCTGTATGTCATCTTTGGAGTAATGTCTGCTCAGGTCCTCTGCCCGTTTTTAAATTGTATTGTTTGATTTTTCTTTACATTAAGATGTGTGAGTTTCTTATATATTTTTTAACTTACCCCCTACCCAATTTATCATTTCTGAATATCTTCTCCCATTCAGCAGGTTGTCTTTTCGTTTTATTGGTGGTTTAGTAGATTTACCTTAAGATGAAAATAGGATCAGGAATCAATTAGGGGAAGGGAAAATGCTGGCACTAGACAGTCACCTTCTTGGAGGTCAGTTCTGCAGGAGCAGACCTTCCCCTGATTAATATATATTCTGGCTGTGTGGACACCCAGTATCGCAGGCTGGAAAACAGCCCCTGATCTTCCCATCTGTGTCTGAGCAGTTTCTCGATCTCCCCCACCCAGTCACACATCTCTTTGTGACCATCTACACACACCTGCCTGCCTACACATTCATGTTTCCTGAGTACCTTGTTTGTTGGCATTTTATAAGAAATGTGAAAAGAAGGACAACATTTGTAAGGGTGACCCTGATGACAACAGGATCTAGTTTCTAGAAGCCCTGGTTTCCTAAGATGGTCTTTCAGAGAAATTTGCAGCCTTGCTGCCTAGAACCTCATGAAGAATCAGAGCACATTTGGGCTGAGACCAAGCTTGTGAGGCCCTGAGGTGACCATGGAGGCTGGTGCTGCCTTGTGACACAGGTAACTTTGGGTCCAGGGGCTCATGGGAACTGGGCACACTGATACGTCAAGTCTCCAGCCTCCCTGCCTCTGCCTTCTCCCCGCAGTTTCTCAGTATCCTGGCTGCCACGCTTCTAGTTCCCAGGACTCATCTCTCTTACCATTAACCTCTCCTGCTGGGTGACAAATGGCCACGAGACCAGCCATTTGACAGTGGCTTCTATCCCAGTTTATTTGTCATCCTGCTTCCCTCCCAGGGTTTCTCACCTGCCTTGGTCACCATCCCTGGTCCCAGCAGTAACAAGGAGAGATGCTATGGCCAATGAACCATGTGGGATGAGACCTGACAGACTGGGGGGGAACCCCATATTCTACCACTTCCATGCTCGGTATCTTCTTGCACATCCCAGTTACAAGGATTAGAGCTGCAGGAACTGTAGGCCAGCCACGATCCCCGCAGTGATTAGGATGTGCTGGGACGTGGATCTGAGAAGAGAATTCAAAAAACCTGACCCGGCCACAGGCACCCAGAACAGCACCTGCTACACTGGTTCTCAGAAGGGGTTTCCAGCCCTCGTCTCCCTTCCTACCTCATCTCAGGATGAGGTCCTGGGCAGCCCTTTATACCGTGCATGGCATGTGCATCTCTGCTCCCCTCCAGGAGGTTCCATGATAGGTGCCCAGCAGTGGAGAGTCCTGTCTCCTGTAGACCTGGTGTCCCCAGCTCTGTGTCCCAGGTCTAGGGCTCTTCATCTTGCTACAGTTTAGAGTGATCTCTGTTGAGTAAAATGCTGGGCTGCTTCCCATCAGGCCTTGGGTGACAGGTCACATATGCTGATAGTGATATTTGAGAGGGTCAGAAGAATCAGAAGGGGTTGGGGAAGGTAAGTTTTTCCTATCACAGTCCCTTTAACACAGACACATTCAACTAGAGAATAGACAGACTCGCTGGGTTTGAAGGAAGATAATGAAGAAAGTCAGCCGTAGCTTACAGCCTGAGGGTGGGAAGAGGAGATTCTATTTCAAACTAGATTCTAGGATGACTAGCTTCCCATTTTTTCATTCCCTCTTTTTATCTTTAAAGATGTCTTCTCTGATCTTAAACCTACCCCTTTTGTCTTAATTTTAGTTATGTATTTTTTCAATTTTAATTTTTGTATTGGATTCTGTTACACGCTGAGTTGTGTTACCCACTAAAGATACGTTGTATACTTAACCCCCTATATCTCAGAGTGTGACCTTTTTGGCAAATTGGATCTTTGCAGATTCAACCAGTTAAGATGGGGGATCATAAGAGTGGGATTTAATCCAATGTGAGTGGTGTCTTTACAAAAAAAGAAAATTTGGACATAGAGACAGACATGCACAGAGGAAGTTTATGTGAGAAAACAGGGAAAAGAGCATGTGGAGATGGAGGCAGAGACTAGGCTGGCAGAGGTCAGCTGCAAGCCAAGGAATGCCAACAAGTTCCAGCAGCTACCAAAAGCTAGGAGGAGGCAAGGAAGGATTCTAGCCAGAATCTCTGAGGGAGCAATGGCCTTCCAACACCTTAATTTCAGACCTCCAGCCTCCAGAAACTGTGATCCAATAAATTTTTATTCTTTCAGCTTGTTGTCCTTTGTTACAAGATCTGACAATTAAATTTGCGAACTTGTTGCAATGATGTTGCTAATCTTTTTTGATATCAGGGGGAGTATTCATTATGAATTTGTACCAACTGTACAAACAGTTAACCAAGTTGACTATTTGGAAGTGTTGAAAAGGCTGCGTGAAAAAGTTAGATGACCTGAACTTTTCACGAAACAATTCATGGCTCTTACATCATGACAATGCACCAGCTCACATGGTACTGTTTGTGAGAGTGTTTTTAGACAGTAAATAAATAACTGTATTAAAACACCCTCCTTACTCACCTGAAATGGCCCCCAATGACTTCTTTCTTTACCCAAAGATAAAGGAAATATTGAAAGGAAGAAATTTTGATGACATTCAGGACATCAAGGGTAATACGATGACAGATCTAATGGTCATTCCAGAGAAAAGGTCTAAAATTGCTTTGAAAGGTGGACTAGGTACTGGCATCAGTGCATAGCTTCCCAAGGAAAGTACTCAGAAGGTGACCATAGTGACATTCAGCAGTGAGGTATGTAGCATTTTTCTAGGATGAGCTCACAAACTTAATTGTCATACCTGGTATAATGATAGAGGAATCGATCCAACAAGAGGGTACAACAATTGTAACGTCTATACATCCAACATAAGAGCACCTAAATAAATAAAGCAAATATAAATCAAAATACATCAGCCTCAATTGTCCACACCAAGACACATCATAATTGAAATGCCAAAGGTTAAAGACAAAGAAAGACTCTTAAAAGCAGCAAGAGAAAAGATTTAGTCACCTACAAGAGACCTCCCATAAGACTATCAAGCTGATTTCTCAAGAGATATTTTAAAGGCCAGAAGGGAATGGCAGAGAATAGTCAACGTGATGAGAAGCAAAGACCTAAAATCAAGATTAATCTACCCAGCAAAGCTATTATTTAGAATGAAAGGACAGATAAAGAACTTCACAGAGAAGGAAAAGCTAAAGGAGTTCTTCACCACCACACCAGTATTACAAGGAATGTTAGAGGGACTTCTTTAAGTAAATAATAATAATATAAAATGGCAATAACTACATATCTATCAACAATTATTTTCAATGTAAATGCTCCAATTAAAAGATAGTGTGAGGCCGGCCAAGTGGCGCATTG
>NW_017733011.1:103269-104417 GCF_001890085.2 Hipposideros armiger
AAACCCATAGGTAACATACTCAATAGTGAAAAGCCAAAAGCTTTTCCCATAAGATCAGAAACAAGACAAAGATGCCTGCTATCATTGCTTTTATTCAACATACTATTGGAAGTCTTAGCCACAGCAACAAGACAAGAACAAAATAAAAGGCATCCAAATTATAAAAGAAGAACTAAAACTATCACTATTGGCAGATGACATGATACTATGTATAAAAAACTCCAAAGATTCAACCAAAAACTATTAGAACTGATAAACTAATTCAGTAAAATCACAGGATAAAAAATAAATACTCAGAAATCCATTATCTTTCTACACACTAATAACAAACATTCAAAAGAGAAATTAACAAAACAATCCCATTTACAATTGCATCAAAAAAGAATAAATACCTTGGAAAAGATAGTTACATTTGTACTCTGAAAACTATAACACATTGATGTAAGAAATTAAAGAAGCCACAAATAAATGAAATGATAAAATTTGCTCATGGACAGGAAAGATCAATATCATTAAAATGGCCATCCTAACCAAAGCAACCCACAGATTCAATGCAATCCCTATCAAAATATCAATGGGATTTTCACAGAACTAGAACAAATAATACTAAAATTTATATGTAACCACAAAAGACTCCAAATAGCCATAGTGATCTTAAGAAAGAAAAACAAAGTTGGAGACATAATGTTCCATGATTTCAAACTATACCAGAAAGCTATCATAATCAAAACAGTATGATACTGGCACAAAAACAGGCACATAGGTGAATGGAACAGAATAGAGAGCCCAGAAATGAACCCATGCTTAAATATTAAATTAATGTATGACAAAGATGGCAAGAATATACAGTGGGGAAAAAGACAGTCTTTTCAATAAACGGTGTTGAAAAAACTGAACAGGAACATGCAAAAGAATGAAACTGGACCACTTTCTTACACCATGTAGAAAAATAAAGTCAAAATGGACTAAAGACTTGAATGTAAGAGCTGAAACTATAAAACCCATTGAGTTTACAGAGGCAGGAAACTCAATGACATCCCACTTAGCAATATTTTTCTGGATATGATTTAGGGCAAAGGCAATAATGGAAAAATAAACAAATGGGAGTACGTCAGACTAAAAGGTTTTTACACCATGAAGAAAACCAT
>NW_017733011.1:106781-108383 GCF_001890085.2 Hipposideros armiger
TATTTGGAAATAATATATTTGATAAGGGGTTAACATTTAAAATATATAAGGAACTCATACAACTGAACATCAAAGAAAAAAAAAAGAATCCAATGCAAAAAAAATGAACAGAAGACCTGAATAGACATATTTCCAAAGAAGACATAGAGATGGCCTACAGACATATGAATAGATACTTAACATCACTAATCATCGGGGAATTGCAAAAGAAAACCACAATGAGGTATCACGTCACACCTTTCAGAATGGCCTTTATCAAAAAGACAACAAGTAACAAGTGTTGGCGATGATGTGGAGAAAAGGGAACACTTGTACCCTGCTGGTGGGATTGCAAATGGGTGCAACCACTTTGGAAAATAGGATCGAGTTTCCTCAAAAAAATTAAGAATAAAATTACCATATAAACCAGAAATTTCACTTCTGGTTACTTATTCAAAGAAATAAAAGCATTAATTCAAAAAAATATATGTTCATTGCAGCATTACTTACAATACCCAAGATATAGAAACGACCTAGGTATCCACTGATAAATGAACGGGTAAAGAAGATGTGGTATATACATATATTCATATACATATGCATATGCACAATGGAATATTACTAGGTGATAAAAAAGAATGAAATCTTACTATTTATGATAACATGGATGGACCTAGAGAGTATTATGCTAAGTTACATAAGTCAGACAGAGAAAGACAAACATTGCATGATTTCACTTATATATGTGGAATCCAAAAAACAAAAGAAACAAACAATACAAAACAGAAACAGTCTCATAGATACAGAGAAAAAACACTAATGGTTGCCAGAGGAGAGGGGCTGGGAGTAGGCAAAAATGGTGAGGGGGATTAACAAGCACAACCTGCCAGTTATACAATAATCACGGGATGTAAAGTACAGCACAGGGAATATCGTCAATAATATCATACCAACTCTGTACGGTGACAGATGGGCACTAGGCTTACTGTGGTCATCGCTTCATAAGGTACATAAATGCCTAATCACTATGTTATACACCTGGAATTTATGAAATATTGTATGTCAACTATAACTTTAAAATACATTTTGATATGTGGTATATAAAACTGAAAACAACAAAGGAACAAGACAAACAAATGAAGAAACAAAAAACCATAGACACAGACAACAGTTTAGTGGTTACCAGAGGGTAAGGGGGGAAGGGGTGGTAGATGAGGGTAAAAGGGACCAAATATATGGTGACGGAAGGAGAACTGACTCTGGGTGGTGAACACAAAATGCATATATAGATGATGTATCATAGAAGTCTACAATTGAAACCTATGTAATTTTCCAGTTCAATGTCAACTCAATAAATTTAATGAAAAAATTATAAAAACCGACAATTATGCCTGTTTCCCAGTCTTGGAACCCACCCAGTAGTACATCAATTTCAACAATCCCTAAGTCCACTTGGATCCCAGTTTATTGATCCTACTATCCCTCGATGTCCTCTCCTCCCTCCTCACTCATTTTAAATTCCATGACAAATAATTTCAATCCCTCCCTTGTGTCTCACTTGCTTTGTCACCCTTGCTTGGAAAAACAGCACAGCTGGTGAATTTAACCTCTGTCTACCCTGCA
>NW_017733011.1:114549-120580 GCF_001890085.2 Hipposideros armiger
GGAGGGCCATGCAGCCATCTTCCCTCTAAAGCAGCGGTTCTCAACCTTTCACAGGGGTCGCCTAAGACCATTGGAAAACACATATTTTCGATGGTCTTAGGAACCGAGACACCGCTCCTCTATCCGTCTCCAGGCCCACATGCAGATATGCCCACATACGAGTACCCAGCGACCCCTGTGAAAGGGTCGTTTGACCCTAAAGGGGTCGCGACCCACAGGTTGAGAACCACTGCAATGAAAACACAACGAAGCATCCTGCATCCCTCGCTGCAGAGAAGGAAGTATGCTGCTTGGGAGGCCCTTGTGGGTTCTCACACACACATTCCACACCTGGTATATTGTTGGGCCCACACTCTGGGTGACATAGAAGGATGACAGCTTTTAGTGGGACCTGGATCTGGAAGGACACTGCAGCAGATCCAGGCCCTGCATCAGCTCCATCCAGCAGATCCCGTGGTGTTTGAGGTATCAGTGGTGGGAGGACATGCAGCGGGGGCAGAACCAGGCACAGTGGGAGGAGCACAGTGCCGGCCCCTGGGCTCTGGAGGAAGGCCAGGCCACCGACAGCAGAGAGGGACCCTTTTGGAAGGATCTCTGGGTGTTACAGGGCCCTGATAAGAATGTTTGACCTTGGACACTGAGCAGCCATGTGATTACAAGCGTCCATATTAACCAGGGTCTGCATTACCCAGTAAGTCGTACATTAGACAGGTCCAGCAGCCGTCCATCATGAGGTGGAAATGGACCATCTATGTTTAAGCCTGAGTCACATGTTAACACCCACCAGAAAGCATTCCCCCTGAAGAGGCCCTGAACAACCAAGCAGACACACTGACCTCAGCCAGCCTTCATCACCAGTCAGCCCAGGACCTGCAGGATGGGCACATGAATGGAGTGACCACGATGGCAGAGGTGGGGCTACATCCAGCCCAGCAGCATTGACTCCCACGTACCAAGGCTGTCCCAACTGCTGCCACCTCTGAATATTTAAATGTCAGCTTTAGACCAATACCAGGCCCTTATTTGGCAATATTTCTGTAGGTGACCAACAAGCCACCAAGTGACAAGCTAACTACAGTGAGCCCTTCTACCCTGGAGGGTCAGAGGTTCATCCTCACAGGAACAGACACTTATTCCATGTGTGGGTTTTCTTTTCCTATCCTCAGAACGTCAGCCGGCACCACCATGTGGGGGCTTCGAAACGCCTGATCCAGTCTTGGAACTGCTCTTGGCACAGCATCTGACCAGGGGACCCACTTCACATGAAGGAGGTACAGGCTGGGCCGTGACCGTGGGGTCCACTGGTCACGTCACATCTGCACCACCTGGGGCTGCTGGCCACACAGAACACTGGGCAAGCCTCCTAAAGGTGCCAGTGAAATGCCAGCTTTGTAGACATGCCCTGAAGGGATGAGGTGACATCTTCCAGGTCGCAGAGTATTTACTGAATCAGAGACTCTGTGGTGCTGAGTTCTCAACAGGAAGAGAATGTGGGTCCAGGACAGCGGGTGGAAGCAGATGTGGCCCTGGTCACCATCACTTACAGTTGCCCTCTGAGGGTTGTTGCACTTTCTGTCTGCACAACTCTGGGCTCTAAAGGGCAGGAAGTCTATGTTTCCAAAGTGGTGGGACACTCTTACAAGGGGACACAACAAAAGTCCCCTTGAACTTACATTATGTTTGTCACCAGGAAAGTGTGGACACCATGTGCTTAGGGACCAGCATGTGAGAGGACGGGTCCCTTTTTCTTGAGCCAGGAGTAATGGACCCTGATCCACAGGAGGTGGGAGGACTGCTGTCACATAATGGGGGCAGGATGAATATGTGGGGACCTGGGTAATAGACCTGGCACCTTGTAGTTCCCTCTCATTCCCTGTAACTGTGAAGGGACACGCAGAGCAAGGGAGTCTGAGAGGGGCTTGAGTTCCAAGGGCCCAGGCCCATCAGTAGGAAGGTTTGGGTCACATCCCCCAGGTAAGCCACCAGGTCCCCACACCTGGGCTCTGAAATCCATGGCAGCATTTGTGCAAGGGCCCTGCTTCCCAGGGGCTGTTCCCACATAATGACTGGTCACAGGAGGGACACTGAGGCAGGCCATTCCTGGGACACAGGGGCTCCTCTGATGGCCAGTGTGGCTCGAGGACTCTCCCAAGGCCTTGCTCCACTTCACTGAGATTGCCCGGCAGGGACCCGAGACACGGCTGACGAACCTTCTCTCCTGACCATCAGACTGGCGTCTCCGTCTGCGGCTCTCCGAGGTTTTCTGGCTCCTTCTATGTAGTCTCTGACAGGTGTTTCTCCTGATAAAATACTGCTGAGCTTAATCCCATCTTGGGATCTGCTTCTTGGAGGACCCTGACTAACAAAGTCATTTTCATCGGCATACAAATGACCTATGACTTATTCCATCTTGTAAAATCCTTCTCTTCACTCAGCGTCTCTCATCAGCAACTGCTCCATTTTGCTTGACTTTGTATTATCTCTTTGAGGTAAAAGATGNTTTTCCTCATTTGTCATCTCCCCTCCCATAGATCACTGTGGCCATCACGAGAGTGCACGTCCCAGGCCCTCAGCCTGAGCGAGGATAATTGACTGATGTCCCTGGCTGCTGTGTTCCCAAATCTGTTGCCACATTTGCTTTGAGTCTGCGCTTCCCATAGTCTCCTCCCCGTCAAAGAATGAGAACAGCAGGGAAACTAAGGCAGGACCCTTGCTCTCTGAAGGCTGACTGAGGTTCCAGAGCCCCCTGACACCTCACTGATGTGTCCTTACTCTGCCCTGGGTCTAGGATGCCTCAGCCCACCACCTCCCTCCCCCTTTTCTCTCACAGGTGTTTCCTCTGATAACATCCTGCACATTTAATACCATGTTGGTGTCTGCTCCTCACGGGACCCTCACTAACACAAGTGGTGTCAGGATGGTCCAAGAACATAGGCAAAAGATGGGGATTGGGGACCAGCACGCCCACTGCCTGCAGACCAAGAGGGGGCTGTCTAGACTGGGTGGCAGCTGGACTGCTAGATGTCACTCCTGGTGACCTGATAAAATGTCCTGGTTTGGGGGAATGCTATGGCAAGTGTGATGATAGAAGCCTTTGAAAAATACTTGGCGAGGGGCGGGGTGCCTCTAAGACAGTAGAGGTGGCTGATTACTGCAAGTTGTGTTCATGCCTGAGCCCTAGAAAGGATAATGGGAATCAGGATTGTTAACACTGTCACAGGCTGGTGTGAAAGCCTCTGCAGTGGCTCACACACACACATTTATCTCATGTGCAGGATGGCAAATGGAGATGGATGGCAGCTGAAGACAATGTGACTGTGAGGGTCCCAGAACCCTGTAGAGATGGTTGGACACTCAGCCAAGGCACGCGTATTATGTGAAAATCAGGACCCTTGTGGGAGAACCTAAGATCCTGCAAACTGGGATAGGGCTATTCCAAGTGATGTCCCCTGGACCTGTTGGGCATGGAGGGGAGGCCCCCCCTTCTCTAGTAATGGTTAGCTCTGCCACTGTGCTGGGAGATTCTGCAGAAGCTGCACCCATGATGCAATGGGATATGGCAAGGACTAGCAGTACGTTTCTGTAGGAGCCCATGGAACATCTCTGGGATTGGATTTTAGGCTTTTGATCAAGTAGCCAGAATGTCAGGCTGGATAAACATAAATTCACTGGCTTAGAGTCACTTTCTCAGCACATGGGTTTAAAAGGGACCGCGGTACGGGGCAGACTTACTGCTGGATGGCTCTTCATAGCCTGGAAACAATGATGTCCAACTCTCAGCGAGGTAGATGTGACTTAGTCCCCCTGGTGGATGGTAGAGGATGGATAAAGGGGCTGAAGGAGTGGGGGTGTCATTGTGTGAGGCCAGAGACCCAGCAGAGGATTATGTTCCACAGGGGAACCCAGAGGGCACACCTGTCACCACGGCCATCAGGAAGGTGCTGGAAAGGGCCCCGCATCAGTAAGTTTGGGGAGGCTGTGTCCTCTGCAGGTTGGATGACAGGGAAAGATGGTCCCAGAGTCAGCTCATTAGTATCATGGGGAGGGTATGGCCCTGAAGAGACAGAGGCCAAGTGGTGACAATTAACCAGCAACAGCCAGAGGCCACAATGACCATAACAACCCAGAGGAGCAACAGGGGAGGGAGCCTGACCTGTCAGGAGTGGGGGTGAAGGCTGATGGAGTGGTGTCCCTGGGTCAGAACAGAGGGTGTCTTAGTCCTTACCAGCTGCTGTAACAAATGCCATAATCTGGGTGACTTAAAACTACAGAAATTTATCTCACAGTTCTGGAGGATCAAGGTCAAGGTGCTGGCAGGTTCGGTGTGGGTGAGAGCCAGGTTTCTCATAGACGGCGCCTCCTAGCTGTGTCCTCACATGGTGGGTGAGCGAGGGGTCTCTCAGGCCTCTTTTATAGGAGCACTGATCCCATTCCTGAGGGCCCACCCTCCCTAAGGCTTCGTCTCTTAATATCACCACTTGGGGGCAGGATTCCAACATGCGATTTGGGGGAACACAAACAATCAGACCATAGCTGATGGATAGTCAACAAGTGAGCTGCTTAATATCAATAGTAAAAAAGTGAGACTGAGAAGCAGCAGACTGAGGGGTTTTCACCCAAGAAAAAGTCATGATTCCTTGCTCAGTACCCAGACCTGAGCCTATTTTCAGATTCAGAGCCCATTGATTGAAGAGGTGTCCAAACCCCCAGGAGGAAGGCCCCTGAAACACTGTGGTGAATAAGGCGGGGACAGTCCACTCATCCTCCTGCAAAGGCACCTAAGCCATTGACTCAGGTGACTGGACACTGGGGACAGAGAAACGACCAGACTGTTGAGCAGTATTGCACACAGGGTGTGAGTTGCCATCAGTACCCGGATTCCCACAGCATCACCATGTCCCCTGTGACAGTGGGGCTTACAGGTGCCAGATCACAAGTGGAGTCCTGGACAAGCCTGGCTCTCAGTGTGACCACTGGGTCCATTACCCACTCAGTGTTGTCGCCCCGTTGCCCAAGTACTGACCAGCATTGATGCCCTTGGCAGTGGGAGGAACCCTCACCCTGGGTCCCTGTCTGTGGGGCAGGGTTTCTCATTGGGCTGAAGGACAGAGGGAAACCTCTGAAACTGCCCCATCCCGGTCAGGTCAGAAATGATACTGTGTCCCAGGGCGGCCCTGGGGAGGGTTGGGAGGTTTTCCCAGGTGTTGTAGGGTGAGCGCCACCAGTAGAGACCTGACGGAAGCAGGGGCCATGTTGGCATTGCCTATTATCTCCATTCATCCAGCACTGGTCCCTGCAGAAACCTGACGGGGTCTAAAGAAGGCGTGCGATTACCTCAGACATCACCAAGTCCAGTCCTGATGGCGGCTGCGTGCTGGATGCGATACCACTGCTGGGGCGGAGTGATGAGGCCGCAGACACAGGGCGTGTGGTGGGACTGTGGGAGTGTGTTCCTTTTATTCCAGTCAGTAAAGTGGAGGTGACGTGATTAGCATGCACGTGGAGGGAACAATATTTATTTCTATTTGCCTCAGGGCGATTTGACGTCCCTGCCCTCTGTAATACAGTCTTAAGAAACTGGGATTCCTGTGCATCCCATAGACATGACAGTTGACCCTTGAACAACCCAAGGTTAGTGGCGCCGACCACCTGTGCAGTCAAAAATCTGCCTGTAACTGAAGTATGTTCCCCCACACGCGGATTCCCAACTGGCAGTTGGCCCTTGAACAAATCGGTTTTGAATTGAGTGAGTCAATTGAACTGAACGGGACAACTAAAAACAACCCTCTTACAAGTGGACCCACATAGTTCAAAGCCTCGTTGTTCCAGGGTTAACTGTAGTTCACGTCACCGACAGCGTCATGTAGATTGGGAGGCGTGAGCAAGAGGTGGACAGTACGCTGGACGCCTTGGTAAACATGGGCACTCAAGAGGTGCAATTAAATCTTGCAGAGACTCAGGGAGCGGCCACCTCAGTTCAGGCCTAGAGGTCCAGCGGGGAGGGCCATGCAGCCATCTTCCCTCTAAAGCA
>NW_017733012.1:0-1077 GCF_001890085.2 Hipposideros armiger
TGACTATGAGAATGAAAATTCATTTTAGTAATTATTTTGCTTTTTAAATACATTAACTAAGCAATCATAGCCTCTGCTGATAGCTAACTAGAAATGATAGTCACATTTCATGGCCTTTTGTTTATACTAAGAAATTATAGAAAACAGTTTACCCATCTAGAATTGTCTAAAGCCTTGGAATACAGAGAACTGATATTACTCTCTATTAATCTTTCCTGGCTTTTGTGAAGGTCTTTGCTTAATAGAGAAATCACAAGCTGAATTTTTCTTTTTTGTCAGTACAATCTCAATCACCGCATATGCTCTCTCTATTGTGCAATAAATAATGCTTGCCACTCCAGTATGATCAAAAAGGGGGAAAAAATAGGTCAGCATCTATTCATACTCCAACTCCCTCTTTCAGACAATGGAAACCAGGAATCTTTGTGAGATATCACACTTACTAGAAAGGCCTAACAGTTCAAAAAAGAGTCTGTATATCACTTGAGAGAAGTAAGAAAACTAAAAGAAATATTTTACTCTTTATTCTATAAGAGTAGTTCTTCTCAAATGACTGCAGAACAAACATTTATTATTCAAATCCGTATTGCTACAATTCATCAAACTTACTGACTTTCTGAAAAACCATAATTGATTTGGTATGGTTTAAAAGCACAGGTTTTATTCCATGTTCTACCAAAACTATACAATTTGAATAATATGTTTATTATTAGGAAGCTTCTTAGTAACCATGGATAACTGGTCCAATATTTGCACATAATTTTAGAATTATGTTTGTCACATTTTCTGGATACACATTTTTCTGGATAGGCCTTGTGTACATAACACCTGTTATCTACTTTTTGGAAAAGTTATATAAGTCCATTGCCCCTGAGATCTCAATTCAAAAATGAATGTAATTGGATAATTTTGGGGGAAATGGCAGTTAGAAGAACTCTGGATATTAACCCACCATAAAGCCATATAAAAGTGCGAAAATTATCAGAATCAATATGTGTAGAACTCTGGAAATTAACCAAAGGCTTGCAGCAACCAAGGGGAATTTAGGCAAGAGAAGTAGGTGAATCTTAGTAAGAA
>NW_017733012.1:3006-26172 GCF_001890085.2 Hipposideros armiger
ATTCATTACATGCACATTCGTGGCCTTATATTTTGAAGTTGATTTTTATTTTATCTCTATATTGAGCATTACAAAATAGTACTCACCTCCCTAATTTGCTATTTCAACTATATCTAAGTCCAGGAGAAATGAATGTCTAGGAACTGTTTCAGCTCCTTGCTGATTCTGTACAATTTTGACCACTGTCCTCTCCCTCCCCTCAAATTTGCTCGCACTCTAAAAGGGCCAACCTAGTCAAAATAAAAAAGGACTCGCCATTTCCATCAACCACCTTTAGTAAGTCAGTGTTCAGTAGAGCCTTATTCCTTCTTGGATAGTTAATTATATCTTCACACATGGACTAAATGAGACTTTGTCCCAGCCAGGGGACTGAAGGATCCACGGTGAGAGTAATTAACTAAACTAGATCAATGAATATGAAGCATCATGATATGTGACACATATGGTGTTTAGCACAGACAGGTTAGCAAATTTGGCCCAGAGCAAATCCAAAGCTAAATTTTCCAAGGGGGTTGTTTATTATAATGTTAGAAATTTTCCTAGTACCACTCTAACAGGGAGGGGGGTTATGGGGTTACTCAAAGGAGAAAGTGACTTTGGGCTTTAATATCCCTCATCTCTCTGGAATGCTGGACAACACAAACACTTATAAATAATTCAAAAGTCTAAGCAGAAAAACTTGAACTCCAAAAATGAGGACACATCTAAATGCTTACTTTGTAAAAAGAGTGCTGCAGCTTTACACAACCATCGTAGTGGCTAACAAGTACCCATGCTCAAGCCAGTCGTCTAAAAAGTGCATAAGCAAAAATGAAACCTGTTATAATAACTCTGAAATAATCATTGGATGGATATCCCAGAATTTCTAATTCTCACAAGATCAGGTAAAATTTGAACAATAATTCACTAAAGGAAGATAAGACCAGATCAACCCCCAAATTTCCCCATCACCACACAGATTAATATTTTCATAAGTTCTTTTGCAAGGAGAAACTAGAGAAGGACATCAAGACTCAGTGTCTATTCTCCTTCATTAAATCCTGAGTAAATCATCATCATCATCATCATCATCATCATCATCTGAGGATATTTTTGTGTGGGAATGAACTGAGTCTCATAATTTCATTCTTAGACAGGCACTGTCTGTAAGTAAACCTAACAGCTCTGGCTTATATTCTCAAGGAAACAGCCTGAGTGGAAGGGTTTCAGTTCCTCCCAGTGGTATCAGGCATATCTCAAAGTGAATCTGCATCATTTGTCCTGTTGGGGGCAATTTCTTATTATGAAGAAAGAAGAGATTGAGAGGTAAAGCAGACATACTGGGAAAAAAGTACTGATAATAAGAAAAACATGTTTTCCTAAATAAAAATCAAGATCATGATGAGTAATGAAGGAGAAAGAAGAACTTAATATAGTTATATTTTGTATTAGGAAAACAAAACTAGTCTCGGCACAGACTGTGCAGGAAAAGAGATATCTAAATTAGATATGCTAATTCTTCATAATATTACAGATCTCTCTAAACTCAGACCTTGGGGCATTTAACTTAACATTATTCTGCTTATGAAATATAATGAGATGAAAAAAATATTGGGTAATGCAGCAGGCAGTTTGAAAAAGACTAAAAGCTTAGAAAATGCAGAAGACTGAGAGTGAAAAGATTAAAAAGGAAAATATACTGCCTACTAAGATTAAATGGCTTAAAAACATTAAAAAATTTTTCAAATATTTTGGGAGGTAAGAACTTTTGGGTGAGTGAATATTATGATTATATATGTGTGGAAAATATGGTAGGAGTAGAAAACATAGTTTTTTCTCAAAACTATACTTGATTTACCTGGACTAGAGAATTATATAGTTTGTGTATTAAGTGATGAAATTACTGACAGAAAATAATCCCCTCACCACCTGAGTCAAAGTTGTACTACATGTAGAGTACACTTATCAAAAAAAAAAAAAGATTTGTTTACTGAAATATTTAGCCACTGTGAGGAACTGAGGCTCAGTCAAACTAACACAGGGCATTAAACAATATGTGTTAATGTTCTTTTGCAGCTAGATATGTATTGGAAGTACATGATTTGTAATGTATTTTAAGTATAAACAGAAATGAATTTTAATGTAATTCTATTCATATATTTCCAAAATATACAATACCGATTAAATATTAAGTATGTTTAATGTAAAAATTGTAGCATAAACATAGAAATATACAGTAGTGAAAAAGTAAATATCTTGTTGCCTTTGAGTTAACAAGTCGTCATGATTTAATTGAATTGTTGATACCAAAGTAAACTTGTCAATTTTCCCATTGTGTGTACTTTATCGCTCAATGATGGTAAAAGAAGAACAGGAGGAGTGATTTCAAATGCTTTCCAAAAATTATTTTTCTTCTATGATGCCTTCATGCATCTATAATTGGTGCAAATTTGTTCCTACAGTATTAGCATTTAACATTTTTCCTACAACCTTCAACAGAATTCTAACTAGAGCACTTAAATATAATCACAATTAATGAACTTTGATTAAAATAAATATCAAGGAAACAAAGGCTAAAGAGGATTTTTATTAATTTTTATCCTTACTTTGTAATCTTAATAATGAACTTGACTCTTTCTACCGCGTCTTATCTGAGACAGATAAGGGTTTGCATTATCTGAAGGGTGCATTGTGGTTTTTCTGATCTTGTCTTCCATCAAAGATATTTTCTTGAGCAGAATCAGGCTGATAGAACCATCAATCTACAAAATAATAATAATAATAATAATAATAATAATAATAATAATAATACCTGTTATTCCTAAGGAGTAGCTCACAAAATGCTATTTACTACTTGACTATCCTCTCTTATAGTATTCTATTTGGTTCATACATTCAAATGGCCCCAAAAAACATGACAATGGAAAATTTATATAGTAAAATTTAAAAATAAAAATACTGTTAGTATGTCTGCCTGATCCACTTTATTTGCTACTTCATTAGCTATCCTTTTTAAGGGACAGCTTAAGAAGTAATCACTTTTTATTGTTTTTTTTACATACTTCCAGAGCTTCTTTATTAAATGTAAGCTAACCTGAATAAATATTCTTATTTACCCACTTCTATATACAAAATAGAGTAAATAAAGTAGCATATTCTACCCATTTGTCTACACATTGTATAATTAATATTTCATATTTTAGGTATAATTTTCCTACAATAAAATGCATATATATATATAAAGTATTAAATTTGATGAGTTCTGATCATTATAAACTGTCATGTAACACCACACAAAATAATATATGAAACATTTTGATCATTGCATTCAATTTCCTGCCTACCTTGGTAATTACTTTCTAATGTCTATCTCAATATATAAGTTTTTCCTGTTCTTTAACTTCATGTTGTTTCTATATTTTTATTAAATTATAGTTGACATATAATATCACATTATTTTCAGATATACAGCATAGTGATTCAACATTTGTATAACTTATTATGTGATCACCATGGTTAGTCTAGTAACCATCTTTCACCACACTGTTATTATATTACCTACTATATTCCTATGCTATACATTACATCCCTGAGACATTTATTTTGTAACTGAAATTTGTACATCTTGAACAGTTATACAAAGGTCTTTTGAAGACAGTTTTTTTAAATCTTAGGTAAATACTGGTAATGAAATGTTTTTGTTTAAGGATACATAAATGTTTAAGTTTATGACACTGTGAAAGAGTTTCCCAAAATAATTTTGTTTCATGCTCCCAGCAGAAATTTAGAATTCCAGTTATGCCATATCCTTCTCAACAGTCTTATAAATCTTTTTGATTTTAGCAATATTAGTGGGTAGTATACATTTAATAATGCATTATGTTTGGAATTTGCATTTTTCAGGTGACTTTGTGTGGAGTACCTTCTCATGTGTTTACTGGCCATTTGTATACGTTCCTTTATGAAGTTTCTAGTCAGTACTTCACCATATTTATTCAGTTGTTTCTTTTATTGTTAACTTGCGATTGTTATTTATATAGTATCAATATGAATACATTGACATATATAACTATAGCAATATATTCCTTGTTTATTTGCCTGTTATTTTTTTCTGATGAACTGCATTACTAATTTTTTATGAAAATCAATTTATATATTCATTTTTTTCTGTATATTACACTGTGTGCTCACCACCCAGAGTCGTTTCTTCCTCCATCAGCATGTATTCGAACCCCTTTACCCTCTTCTACCACCTCCCTCCCTTCTTATATGTTTATTTATAGTGAGTGACTGTATTTTCTTAAGGGAATCATTGACTACTCAAACATTATGAGTATATTATTTTGTATTTTCTTCTAGAATTATGATTTCACCTTCTATATTTAGGTCTATGATTCAGAGTAAATTAATGTCTATGTTGTATATGGTAGTTTGAGGTTTTTTGTTTCTTTTTTCTGCATAGATATTTTATCAAATTTTGTCAAATTTTATCAAATTTTGTTTACAAGACTTTTCTTTCGACATCAATTTGACTTGGCACCTTGCTGTAATTAAATTGTGTACAAATCAGTTTATCTAGACTCTTCCATTCAATAATTCTATTTGCCTAGTCTTATGTTAATACAACTTATATTGTTGCAGCTTTGTGTAAGTCTTCAGGGGAGGTAGTTTGTTTCCTTTATATTTGTTCCTCTTCAACAATCCTTGTTGAAGATTGTTCTGTGCAATTCTAGCTTTTTGGATTGCTATAATCATTATAAAATCATCTTGTCAATATTATTTTTTAAAACTTCTGGAATTTTTGTTGGAACTGAGTATTAAGTACATACGAGTATTACGAAGCCCATGGTATAATGGACATTTTACTTTTCCTTCTTCAATCTTTATGTTTGTATTGTTTATAAATGTCCTATTGCACTGGCTTGTTGAATGAAAATCATGAAAGGTACAGCCTTGCCTTGTCTCTAGTCTTCAGTATAAAGTTTTTTATGTTCCCACATTAAACATATTTTTAGTTAGATATTTTTTGGGGGGATTTTGGGATGGACAGATGCATCTTATAAGATCAAGAAAGTGTTTTTCTTCCTACTTCTACTTTTCTGAGAAGATATAAAATTGTTAGTAGTATTAGCCCTTGTAGTACAGGTATAAACAGTAGCAGAACTGTGACGGAGCTTTGAATTTTGTCAAATACTTTTTCTGCATCTTTTGAGATAATCATATGAGCATACTATCTCCCTGGTGAGTAATAATAACAACAAAGTCAATAATGGTTGTTCAATTATGGCTATTCATTGCTCTAAGGATCTAAGAAAGTTTGTTTGTTTGTTTATTTATTCATTTATTTTGCTCTAGATTTGTTTCTATTCTGATATACAGTTATCAAGGCAAACATCTTAATGTTTGGAACATTCTTAGAAGACGTTTGTATTTCCTCTCCATCTAGTAGTCTGTTAAAAGAGCTTTGTCTGTTATAACATAAGAATTAATTATACATAGTATGATTACTCCAGAGGCTACTATGAAGCACACAGGGTATTGTAATCCTTAACTAACAGTGAATCATAACATTTTTGAAAGACTTAAAAAAGAATATTTACTCATAAAATAAGGTTCATGGATAGGTACAGAACATTTAAGACAAATTTAAATCAGCTTTCTAGGAACATTTAGGAATCTTATTAAATATAGAAGTTTTTACTCAATATTGCACCATATTGTGGTCAATGCCATGTATTTTAACTTTCTAATTTTTATATATCGTAATACTAAATTTTTCATAGGTTTTTTCAATATTACTTTGTTAATTTCTTTCCTCAGAGCAGCTATTAAATTTTAAAACTTCAGTTTTGTTATTTCTCTCTTTTTCTCAACAATCATTTTTCATTGGAAAATCAAAATTTTCAAAGAGCCATGTTACAAACACCTTCAGCTTTCATTATAATAGAATTCAGGAATGTCACCTTACAATTCAGCTTGTTAGCATGTTCCAATGGGTCTTCAAAATAATTCTTTGGAAAACATGGCATTATGGAAAAATATCACCCCTCTCTTTTTTTGAATACAAAACCAGCTAATAATTGGATAGAGGAATCAGAGAAATGGAGAACAAAACATGCTGTTTAAGCATTTTAAAAGCTGTTGAAGAACATGAAAAGCTGTAATATAGACAAAGTAGATTTGCTGGTGCTCTGGCTCCCCTCACCCCGCCACTGTCACCAAGAGCATGCCAGTCCCGACCAGGGGAAGAGAAACTTAAGGGAAAGCTTAGAACAGTGGAGGAGACTCTGTCACATAGATTGGTTGCCCTGCAATTATTTGTCTGTGGCAAGGAATGAGCATTTTTTAGTAGAATCTTGCAATAGATTTGTTTCGCCTAATGGGTAATCACAGACTAACAAACAGCTTCATCTCTCAAAAATTCAGGCTACTTCTCCCCTTTTTCTCATACCAACTATTTCAGTAACTTTCATTTGTTGATTCAGGATGAATGCACTGAGTGTCAAGCACCCTGCTAAGCCTTCTATTTAGTCAGTGTTGCAAACACTTCATGTCCTTACGGAATTTGCCGTTTGTGAAAAAGACAATACCAAGAAACAAACAAACAAACAAAAAAATGTATGAATAGTATTTAAAATTATGATGTCATAATTAAAACTAACAATTACCTTGGTAGAAAAAAGGCGACGTGGATAGGAAAGGTATTTTGGGTGATCGAATCTTCAGGGTGACATTTTAGCTGAGAACTGAATGATGGACATGAGCAATGAAAGGCAGGAAGAGAGTGTGGAGTGTGGAGTAGGACATAATCTGAGAGCAAGGGCAGCATGTATGAAGGTAAAGAAAGAGGATCAGCATGAATCTGATGATGAAGGAGAATGGCAAACATTAAGGCTTGAGAAACAAGCATGGAGCAGCCCATAGCAAGTCTTATGGACTGATCAAAGTCAATCTGCTTAAAATTTGCATCATTGCATAAAACACATGCACTGCTAAAGTTTAAATGCTGTGGTGTTTTAAGATAATCTTTGATTTAAGGTAATTTGTGACTATTCCAAATGGTATTGTCTGGGATTCATAAACAGGAGAGGTTAAATTATATTTATAAATTGACAGAATAAGAGATAAGAAACTGGAAAACAAACAAACAAACAAACAAACAAACAAACAAACAAACAAACAAACAAACTCTGCATGCCCTATTAGTCCCTACTTAACTACAGTTTTCTATTTTGGAAAGGTTAATGAATACTAATTATTTTTTAATTCAATCAGAGATTTTTATACATTGTTTCTTATGTTAATGCAAATGAAGACACTTTTATATGTGGCTTTTAAAAATAAGTGTTGTGTTGGGAACCAATTAGACTAAAAGTTTTGCAGAATAATAGACAAGATCGTCTAATATAAGTTGAAACACTATCACAGTTCACCCAGGAACAGGGAGACTCTGCTAATCAATCTCATAATTAATTGAGATTGGAGATTGTCATAAGATTTTAGAACATTTTCACACAAACTTTCTAATCTAGCCTTCACATCTTCTGCAGTGAAGGCAGAAATTGCATGTGCATTTTTATGAAGCAAACTGAAAAAGTGAATAGCAAAAACGGAAAGAAACTTTTATTTTCAGTAAAGCATGGAACAAATAAAACTGATTTTAAAATGCATAAATAAATGTGACTTCTAATTTATATGTGAATTACACTCATATTTATTGGAACAGTGATAATATTTAAGGATGGGTATATCATCGTATTAACCATACTTTTAATTCCTCTAACATCCACTTAAAGGACTACTAAAAACCTTTAACCAAATTGTGACTCAACCTTAGACATCTTGAGTCTTTAGATAGTTTTAAACTATATGATGTAACATTGAGAGTAAATATAAATATTGTGGAGGTGCCACTTTCAAACATAGCAAACCATTTCTGAGCCTGTTTGCCCTTCTTCACCCTTTCCTTCCCACAGAAACCATCATAAAGGTGCTTGCCCACAGTTCCCCTCTCAGCCTTGTGACAGACTCTGGATCTTCCCCTGAGTGGCCCTGCCCAGTGTGCTGTGCTGTCTCCAGAGGCTGTAAGTATACTAAAACCTTCCAGTGTGCCAAGTCTCTCTCTTGATCTGTATCTGGTCCTGCCATACCTTACCCAAGGTACTGTGAATAAAACAACCATATGTTCTCAGATCCCCTGACCTTAAGCATGACAGTGTAGGGCATAAAAGTGCAATGTAATTTCCAGGGGAAAAATCCAGATATTTTTATATTTCATATGAGTATCTGTTATTCCTTGGAGTCTCTCTCAAAATGAGCTACTGTGAACATTGATTTTTTCTGGCTGTAATGTGATAAAATGAAGTCACTCAGCTTTAGCTTCCAGGATCTGTAATTCAGTGCTATTTGAGCTGAGTTGGTGTCATTAGTCTAAGTTAATGTTAGTGTAAACTTTGGGAATTTTTCAAGTTTTGATTAAAGTAGTTTCTTACTATTGAAATAAACTTATATTAGCTGTATGTATAAGCAAATGTATTGAGATTGCCCTCTGGTAACCACTAAGCTATTGTCTGTGTCTATGAGTTTTTGTTTCTTTGTTTGTCTTGTTCCTTTGCTGCTTTCAGTTTTTTATCCCACATATCAGTGAAGTCATGGTTCTCAACTTTTTCTGACTTATTTCGCTTAGTATGAGAATCTCAAGATCCATCCATATTATTACAAATGGCACTATCACAGCCATCTTTTTAATCATTGAAAAGATTAGCTAAAAGGAATACTACTCAGTTTAGAATAGCCCAAGCTATTTAGAACCACATAAACATTTTCAAACAATAATCACCATCAAAATAACTAGGTAGAATTTTACAAAATAAATAGAATTAAATCCAATATTAAAGTTTTACCACTTTTATAACTTATTGTACATATGCAATCTAATAAAAATAACATGTTTATCACATAAATTACTTTTAGTGGGGAATAAGAAATTTACTTGAAGCATTTTGATGGTAATAGAAATGTGAAAATTTTTCATTGTTCTCACCTTAAAGTTCATAGTGTCTACATGGGGCTAAATCAAGAATATTAGGTAAGATCTTTCAAAATTCAGTGTGCAATATATTTTTCTCTGAGGCCTCATTTTATAGACTATTATTGGAAGCAAAATGGTCTACTTGATGGAGCAATGGACTGATTCAATGTGTCATATTCCATGTTCTTATCCAGTAGACTGACAAAAAGTCATAGAAATTTAATTTAAAATAGGGCAAATCAAGCATTGCTTTATAAAGACCATTTGCATGTCATGTAGGAGATCTTAAACAAAAGTACTTTTGTGGTTACCTGAGCATATAAACACCTGGGCAACTTTTAAAACGTGAACATCTTTTTTCCCCTATTAAAATTGTACTATGAAGAATAATATAATGGAATTTTCTCACTGTTAAAACAGGTCTCAACTATTGTGCAAAGAAAATAAAATAGCACTTTTACTCATAGCTGTAACATTGCAATGTGAAGTGAATATAAATAGTTCTGAAAAAGATCTTTCAATGAATAGCTTTTTTAATTTTTTATTTCTAGATCCTTACAAAGAGCTTAGTCCACTTTGCTGGTATGGAATTAAATTGAAGTTACATAATATCATTTTATAACCTTTGAAACCCTTTAATGCTATCAAAACAATACATATTATATTCCTAGAATACTTTGAGAATCTCTTAGATTTACTTATCTTATCCACCCATATGCCTGTAATGCATTTATGTGTTTGTATATATACAAAGTAGAAGCATTCAGCATCAATTGGTAACTGAAATGCATTTTAAGAAACGAATGAGAAATATCACAGTACTGCATTTAGGCTATATTTTAGGGAAAAAAGATATATACACCTATAATTATTTTTATATTGTACTTATAAAAATGTGGTTCTTATTGTTTTCTATTCTGATCAGGTGAAAAGGAGTACTATATGTCTTTTCATAGTGTCATTAAGTCAAAATGCAAATTTGGGGAAATGTTTTTAAAATATCAACTGAATTAAACAGTTCCTCTTATTAAATATATGTTCTCTGTAAGCATTTCCATCCACTTTTGGGGGAAAAATATGAAAAATCATTGGCATCATCAGAAACTGTTTTCCCAATCAAACCAGATTTCTAGATTAAAAAAAAAATAGCTTGCCATCAGTGAAGGAATGATGCTCGTTTTCCTGTCATTGTGCACTTTTGCAGTGCTCACTCTGCCCCCTCGTTTCCTCTCTGTGTGGTTGTGATGCTGAGCCTCTGCTCTCCTGCCTTCCCCTGCCTGCACACCAGGGTATTCTTCAGTGCAGCGGCCCCTTTAAACCACAGTACCAGAAATAAACAGATGGTCAAACAAAGAAGAAATGGCAATGCAGAAACGTGCTGGTGTGTCCTTGTTTAAATATTTATTTTTGAATAGTGAAAAAAAAATGATACAATAAGAGAAAAAGAATAAGTAATTTTGGAGCTACTGAGCAAAAAATATATACACCAATAGAAATTAATGCTCTTAAAGCTTATCAAATAAACAGAAGTAGGGGGAAAAACAAGAAACTGATCTCTATCACATTAACCAATTGTACTCGTACATTATTCTTCTCTGTATTAGTTTAGCATGTTGTGTTTAATTTAAGGGTATATGGGATTCAAGGCTCTCATAGCAGATTTATAAGAATATTTTAGAAAATCTGAAGGCACTGATTCAAGTTAGAGGGAAAAGCAGTAAAGGAATGATCTGGCTTAGAATGCATACACCTCAAATAGAAAGAACATTGTACAAAAACCTCATATAATCTAATAAAAATGGATCACCCCTTATCACAGAATACTTATAATGGAGAGAACTCAGTTATATTTTCCTATAACAAAACATACATTTTAGTGTTGATATAAATCTATCAACTTTCCAACACATTTCATTTTCTTTCCACTTTTTATTTCTCTCTTATCTTTCTTTCACATATGCAAGCACTCTTGTTCTCACTCTTGTTCTCATATACACACACAGTAGAACTTAAGTGTTTCTAATTCATTAATAAACCAGAGGTAAATATAAAGTGATTTTCCTAAATTTTATTTAGCTTTGTATAGTACACACACACACACACACACACACACACACACACACATACACACACACACACATGCGCGCGCGCGTGTGCGCAAAACAAAAGTACGTAAAATAGACAATGGTCATAGTGTCCAGTTGACCCAATTATCTAAAAGTTATTTTTAAATGGCTAGAAAACTGATAGAATATTTAGAGTGAATAATATATCATGTAGAGAGCAAATTCTCACTTCATAAATAATACCAGACAGAATTATTTTTTTCCATTGAGTTTTGATTTTTTAACTGTAATGGAAAACTTAGGAATCACTATCCTAATGACAATGGACAACACAAAATAATTTATAAATAAATTAAGGATATAAGAAAATAGACACTCAAATGTTGCTAGTATAAAAGAACAAAATCACTTAGTGAAAAAATTACCACATAAGAAAGTTTAAAATGTACACGTCATAGGACCCAACAATTCCATGTATTAGTGGCTGGACTAGAAAGAATTGTATTCAAGAAGAATGATGCTACCTTTTACTCTCGCCCCCACCAAGTCTTTTGAAGGTGCCTTAAAAAAGAACCACTGAGAGAAGCTTAGATGTGTTTTCCTGTAATTTGAAGGATTGTATCTTATGCTATGAAAGCCAGATGGTTTTTCCTACTATACTCCCAATTCCAGCATTTATATATAAGAGGACCACAGGTCCTTCCTTTAAAGGACCTCTGGGACATGTGAGAGAGAGCATAGATGTGAGATCATCTTGGATCTTGTCTAAGAGGGCTGCCTGAGGGGGGACATCAGCAGATAGAAAAAGAGGTAAACAGCTGAATGCCCAGGCATGAAGGAAGACTCAAATAAATGAATCAGAGTGAAGATGCTACACATTAGTCAGGAACTGAAAGGGGGGGTCCAGCTGGGAGCCTTTAAAGTGCCCAGAAAAGCACCCCCAGGAAGGCAAGAATCACACTTAATTATCTGTCAGATTCAGGGTTCAAACTGCAAAACCAAATAAAAATGAATCCCCCTTTACCTTTCCCTCTCCAACTTGACAAATGGCTCTGGCTTAATTTGCTGCTGGCCAGCCAGTGAAGGAATGGGGAGTTTGGAGATCTAAAACTGATGCTAAGAAAATGGAAGCATCTTGCTTTCTTTCCCCTGTAGCTTCAGTTTGGGCCAATCCCAAACGATTAAGACAATAAGATTTAAAGCAATTACAAACTATTCACTATCATATAGACATGAATATGTTATCTGCAAAACTGAGATTTTCTTTTTTATAACTAGAAGTGAACAAAGGATATTTTATTACCAGAAAATGACCAGCTAAGTCTTGAGGGCCTGTCTAAATCTTCATCAAGCTGTAGGGGATATTTCCTCCCACCGTTAAGAAAACAGAGAGAGAATAAAAGGAAGACTATGTTTTGATTACAATCCATGCATAATGTTTAACACATCATTTATGTATACGAACAAGTGAAAAGAACAAGTTGCACAATGATGCAAAGAAAAGGACTTCATTTATTTTTTTTTAAATATTGATATAAGGTATCAATAGGTATATCACATAAATGCATACACTATATAAATTCAGAGTAAAGGCCTCTATTAAGTCTCTACTAAAATGGTTAAGACCGGTCACTTCTGGATAGGAGGGAATAAGACTTGGAACAGGAGGATACAGGGCAGCTGTAGTTGCATACATTTTTTTTTTTTTTTTGCTGGCAAGACAATATATTGATATAGTTTTGTGTATTTAAAATTCACTTAAAATTTCTCAGATGCTTTGGGAACACTCCTAAAATTTTAATTATTACAGTAATGAGTGTAAGAGGTCTTTAAGAGTTATTTTTATATTACTCATTACTTTTCTGAATTATCTGATGCTCTGAGCTCAAGTACAGACTATCCATTCTGTAGGGCTCCTCAGAATTCAAGTTTTCTTGACATTTATCCCCCGCCTTTAAAACACTTCTTATTCTTTAAGTATCAATTAGCTGGCATTGTAGACTCATATTCACTTGATATTTAAGGAAAAGGCTTGCTCTTTTCTATTATTATTAATCAATTCAATTTCCAAAATCGCTGAGCCCAGTCAAATAGCTTAGAAAAAGAAAATGTCAGGCTAGCATAAGATAATATCAAATAAAAACTAAAGATGACCTATTAAAATTTCTGTATTCTCATTTTATCCAGTTGTGGAACCTGTTTGCTCAGATCTATTTTACAGGTTAACGAATCTCCACAGGTAATAAGTGATTAGAAGCTGCCAATGATCAAGAGATCAGACGTGCCGCGTATCTTGGCACTATCAGTTTATCAGTTCATTATGCCCACTTGCTGGATTATGAGTTTAGCTAGACCGCACTATTACACACCATCTCAGATAGGATGTTTCTGTATAAAAAGACAGAAAGGTAAAGTACCAGTATGATTCAAACCCACTTACTGAAAATGGAATTCCCAATGTTTCTGTCTTAAAGGACTTTTAACTACATACTGAGAAAAAATATCATCAATTTTAATGCAGTTGATGGTGACATATGTGTATTTGCATGTTAGGTAGCATACAGAAACAGACTTTTAAAAGAGCTTTTGGTATAATTAGAGAGGCTGGTAGCCTTATGTGAAGGTTACATGGGAGCAGTCACATAACATTCAAAATCTATTTATATATAGGCTTTATACAATTTCTGTAATTTCACACATCAGATTAAATTTCACACAGCATTATAAATCAGATTTTTACCATGCCCTTCTCAAAATGACAACTAATCCCCAGGACTAGCCTTAAGAAATTATTTTATAATCTCACTATGGTTTATAAAACATTTATAAAATGTGTCATTATATTTAGTTGTTATAGGAACAACTAGTAAGTTGCTTAGTGTAACTGAAATAATATCAACAAAATGGCAAATGTTTAAATGCAGGTGAAATAGACCCTTTAACAAAAACACATTATTAAAAAGAATCAATGTTACAGCTGCTTCAACTGAATTGATTAATAGTTTATTTTTTTCCCCAAACCTCCTTTAGGCCTGTCATGCTTCCTGGCTTTTCTCTGGTGCATGGGTGTGTCTTTGATACTTGTTTTGCCAAATAGTCATTCTTGTCAGTGGGGATTCTACCTGGTAGCAATTTTGGAAGATACCTTCAACAAAATGCTGAAAGAAAGATGAAGATAGCCTCGAGCAGAAAAACAGACATTTTTTTAGAAATCAAAGCTTTCTTTGTTTCCTTTAAACTGTTTCAAGTTTTAGGACTCTTCTTTAATACAAAGCATTGTTTCAGAAACCTAATACCCTAACACAGACGGTAGATAAACACATCACTTTAGTGTGTAGAACAGATCATTAACTATGTGACTTAAATCAACATATTTTTTCCATGTCTAGTAATTGACACCTATTCATTTGTGTTATCATAAATACAGTAAAAATGCTGATATTTCAGTGCTCTATGTTCATCAAAAGGGTCAAAATCATTGAGCATTTCCAGCAAACTTTGGTATGAACATAGGGAAGAGAAATTCTAGTGATACCAACCCAGTATAGTTCTCTATATGAGAGGTTACTAAGCTAGCTACTCAAAGCAGAGAAACATCCAGTTAACTAATGGATTTGGCAGGAGAGATGAGAAAAAGACTAAAGGTTGGTTCAATCATAGAATCATTAATAATACTGTGGGAATAATAGATTACTCCCTAGAACAACCCTGGCCTGCTTTTAAAATCGAAGAGACTGAAGGCCATGGAGATTTAATGGCTTAAAAAGTGAAACATCTTTTATGAACTACATAATCAATTAAAATATTATTTCATTCGCCTCCTCTCAAAATTGTATGTGTGCAAGCTATTTTTTTAACACTTGACATTCCATAAATATCTTACATTCCATTTTAATTTTTTTTATTTTACTCTCACAGGTTTTTTTCATTTATCAGAAAGTTGTGCCATATTTATCTGTAGCGATTTCTCTGGAGAATAAAATACAGGATCTAAACTTTCAGTAGTTCACAGCTCTCATGCACGTTATGTGAAAGTCAGTGATTCTAGCACTGAAATGTCAATTGATTATCAACATTACCCTTACTTAAATAATCCTAAATTCTATGCTGAATTTTGCCAAGTATCTGTTTCATCTACAGGTGAACAAATGTTATCCATAGCACTGTTTCCATTCTTAGGAAACTGTGTGTAAGAATCAGTTGAAGAATCTTTAAAAAACAATTTCTGGCCCCAAAATGTTTGGTTTCTGCTTACAATGAGGGCTCAGGAATATACTAAATTAATCACTACATCATGTAGTTCAAATGTGGGTTATTCTTGGAACAAACACTGAGAAACACTGGTGTAGATGAGTGCTAATACTTACATGTTTTGGCTTACTTTTCCACATTGTAGAAAATATTTATCTAGATTAATTCATGTCATTGTGTAGTTATTGAATGGAAAACTTATTCTAAGGTCTCTGTCTTTAGCCATAGAATATTGTGATGCTGGGACAGAGAAAAGTTCTTATAACCATGTGCCTTGGCACCTGTTTAACCTATACAGAGATCCAGCTTTCCAATTATTGTTTGTATGAACTTGAGGTAACCTAACATCTCTGATTTGGGAATAGGGTAGTTTATATCTTTGAATGTTTGATCTGAAATTACATAAACATGAAATTATACTAAATTATGATGCTTTATTATATTAGTCATTATCTTTATTATAATAGCTAGTCCAGTTAAGGTTCAGACTTAACTAGCATTTTTTGTTAATGATCTTGCATTAAGTAGCATTCATTTCTCTGCTGTTTTATTCAACTACTTGGCATTATTGAAAAGTGAGAAAGCTATGTGACCATTTTTTTTTAGTATAGTGCATATTTGAAATTTTCTTATTTACTGTAGTTTCACTTATTTATTATTCATTTATTTTGTTTTCTATCAGCATTTTATTTTCCATTACTATTTTAAAATCTGGAACTGAAGACAATGTTATTTCAAAGTTTTCAGTAAAAAAAACAACCCTATTATGAATAACATCATAACTTTTATCTACATCAAACAGTATACTTTCTATGGTATGCCTATAAATTTTTAATGTATTATGAAAAAATAAACAGTAGTAAATGGTGATTATTTATATGTTCACCTTAATATATTTATTACCATTGTTATATTTTTTCATTATTTGTTTGAATATAGATATTATGTCATGTTTACAAAATTAAACAGTGATTACAATAGATCATATCTTACTGAATAAAATAGAAACCCATGAGTTCATACCTAATAAATAAATAGAAAACAATAAAGGTTCAATGAGGAATTGGAAAGGTACATCATTTCAAGATATGTTCTCACAAACATTTGTTAATTACTAAGAAAAAAAGGAGTAAGTTTACATGACAGAGGAGGCGGATATAGACTTACCTAAGTGATCAAAGTTAACATCAGGAGTCATGGGACGCACTGAAATGCCACACTGTGTGATAGGATGCAATGAGAACATAGCACATTTGTTGTTATTGCCTGTCTGTCAGCTTGGGCTGCTGTAACAGGATACCATAGACTGGGAGGATTCAACAACAAGCGTTTATTTCTCACCGTTCCAGAGGCTGGAAGTCCAAGATCAGAGTGCCAGCATTGTCAAATTCTTGGCGATGTCCTCCTCCTAATTGTGTCCTCACATGGCTTCCTTCGTGTTCGCAGGAAGAGAGACAGAACGATCAAGAGAGAGAGCAAGAGCGAGAAACAGAGATATGTACGGTCTCTACCTTTTTTTATAAGGCATTAACCCCATCATGAGGACCTCACCTTCATGATCTCATTTAGCCTTAATTGCCTCCCAAGGCCACCATCACATTGAGAATAACAGTTTCAACATATGAATTTGAGGAGGACACAGACATTCAATCCATAGTACTGCCATAGATGCATTGTCAGAATCTAATCATGAGAAAAACCCAAACCCAAATCCAAACCAGTTTCCCAAACTGAAAAGCATTTTTCAAAACAAAACAAGCAAATGAAAAAACTGTTTTATAATTTTAGAAACTATCCAGGTCATGAGAGCCAAATACATTCTCCAGAACTTTCCAAGGTTGAAGGAAACTAGACACATAACTTATGGCAACATCTCATTCTGAATTGCAAACTTCTTCTGTAAAGCACATTATAGGAAACTGATGAAACTTGAATGAAGTCTGAGGATTAGATGGTAATGATATGTCAATGTCAATATCCTGATTCTGATGATTATGTTCATTGTGTTACGAAATAGCTTTGTTTGTAGGAAAAACACTCCCATAAGCTATTCAGAGGAGAAGGAGCATTACATCAGCAACATACAGTCTCAACAAGCTCAAGAGGGTAAACTGAAATTTATTAGCAATTTTTCTCTAAGTTTGAGATTATTTTTAAACATTTTAATATGTGTTGCAATGTGCATATTCGTAAGTATGCTGACCAGCCGAGGAGGTGGAATGACTACTTATTAATCTATTGTCTTTCCGTTTTAAACTCTCCTTCCCATGTTCTTTGTGATTCAGGGATGGGACTTTGTAAACTGCATTTCTGCTTTGCCAGTTGGCTCCTTGTTAGACTGTACCAATCATAGGTGATAGAGGGAGGCTGCAGGTTTGGAGCTGGAAGGGACTACTCTTTCATATGTATTTCCTGTGATGTTTCTGTCTCCTCCTTTCTGCTTGCAGTTCCTTCAAGTGTCATCAGAGCGCCACCTTCTTCGCTTTGGCAAGAATAGATCCTTCATATTTGTGGTCGCATCACCCATCCCCAAGAAACGCACACCCAGAAACTGCAGCACTAGCTTGGCTCTTGCCTGAGTTTCATCTCTATAGGGACATTCATCCCAGCTTCCAAGTATTGATACTTCCAACTTCTTCCCTTTACTTCCCACAGCCTTTGAGGGAGAAGTTGCCTTTTGCTGTTACTACACAGATTGTGTTTTAGAGATTCTCTATCACTTTCTCTGTCTCTCTATCTCTATCTACCTCCATTTCTATCTCTATCTCTCATCCTTTCAGTTGCCTAGTTAATGAGTTTATACCTAGTTAACATATCTTTCTCTTAAACAATGTCTGTTAAAATAATGATTATGTAATCTTTAAATTTTCAACTGTGTAGTTACTAAAGTAAGTTTTTGAACAACACCTAGACAGACTCATAATTATAAATTGTGGGTGAATATGATTCCTCTTAAACATCAAAAATACCTTTTCCTTTATATTTGCTACCATGTTAATGAGGTGCCTGATGGTAGAACAACCAATATTTCATGCTCAGGCATTTTGAGAAATGCATAATTTTAAGTTTTTCAACATTCTTGATGACATTGAATGTCACAGATAATAAATATAAAAACAAAAAAGAGATGAAACAGTCTTTTAAAAAAGTTAAATTAAGGGCCAGCTGAGTGGCTCAGTTGGTTAAGAGCTCGCTCAAGAGTTTGAGCTCTGAGCAACAGCGGTTCGAGTCAGCCCGAGCTGAGCAGCCGCTGAGCTGCCAACAGGTGGCAGGATGGCTCAGCTAAAAAAAAAAAATAAAAAATAAATAAATAAAAAAATAAAAAAGTTAAATTAGGTGAAATACTGTGTATGTTTATCTTTTGAAGATTCCATGACTGCACAATACATGAAGGGAGAGCCATTATTTGACACAGAGTGACCTTCACTATTCTCCTGAAGGCATAGTGAAACAGCCGTCATAATACTTTCATCTTGACTGAGAATAAATACTTGAATTTTAATCTTAGTTAAAGCAAAGGAGAGAGACAGTTTTAAAACATAAATGGTAAAACCATAATTAGAACTAGTTACTATATAAAAAGTTATGTTTGATAAAAATGATTAGACCTATTGTTAAAGTAGAATTGATTTTAAAACATGTTATTTCTTTAAGAAAAGAGTAGAGGGAAAAAAAAGGAAAGAGTAGAAATTTAGTGTCAAACTATTATTAAATATATATCCTACCCAGCAACGTGGAACAGTTAAGACCACTGTGATAAAAACGAGAGGTTTGAGGATAGAAAATAACAGCAAGTCATGTAAAAGGAGCTGGGCCAAAAGAGAAATAACATATAGGCATATGTTTTAGTTATACTGAAATATGAGGATCTAAGATGTATGTTTCTTCAAATTAAATCTATTAAAATATTTTTATGAATCAAGAATGAACACATCAGTAGTTTAATATTTAGTCTTTGATTATATTCAGCTATTTTTGGTTTGCTTCTTATGAGAGATATGCATGCTATTATTAAATAATTTCATTGATAAACTCAAATGATAAATTTTGAGATATAAATGACATATAATATTATGTAAGTTTAAGGTATACAATGTGTTGACTTGATATATTTATATATTGCAACATGATTAGTACCATAGTGTTAGCTAACCCTCTAACACTTCATATAATTATCATTTCTATTTTGTGGTGAGAATAATTAAGATCTAATCTGTTAACAACTTTAAAGTATGTAATAGACCATTGTTGACTATAGTCACTATGCTGTGCATTAGATCTCCAGGACTTATTTAACTCCTAGTTGTAAATTTGTACCCTTAAACATTATCTCCCCAATTCTGCAACACCTCAGTCCCTAGTAACCACCATTCTCTGTTTTTACGAGTTTGGCTTTTCCTAGATTTCATATATAAGTGATATCATACGGTATTTGTTGGACTTACCTCATTTAACATTATGCCAGCAAGATCCATTCATATTGTCCCAAATGTCAAGATTTCATACTTTCTCATGGCTGAATGATACTTCATTGTATATATATTCCACATCTCTATCCATTCATCCATTGATAGGTTGTTTTCATACCTTGACTATCATGAACAATACTGCAATAAACAAGGGAGTGCAGATATCTCTTTAATATCCTGTATTAATTTCCTTTGGCTATATACCCAGAAGTGGAATTGCAGGATAATATGGTAGTTCTATTTTTTAAATTTTTTGGAGAACTTCCACACTGTTTTCCATAATGGCTGAACAAATTTTCATTCCCACCAAATTTGTACAAGGTTTCCCTTTTCTCCATATTCTCGGTAACGCTTATCTCTTATCTTTTTGAAGACAGACATTTTAACAGGTGTGCCATAATATCTCATCATGATTTTGATTTTGCATTTCCTTGTGCTTAGTGATATTAAACAGCTTTTCATGTATCTGTTGGCAATTTAGATATCTTCTTTGGAAAACTGTCTATTTAATTCCTCTGCCTGTTTTGTAATCTATGTGTTTTGTTGTTGTTGAGTTATATTATTTCTGTATATATTGTAGATATTGACCACTTATCTGATATAGGATTTGCAAATAGTTTCTCCTATTCTGTAGATTGTCTTTTTAGTTTGTTGATTTTTTTGTTTGTTTGTTTTCTGTGCAGAAGTTTTTTATTTTGATGTAGCTGCACTTGTTGATTTTTGCTTTTGTTGCTTGTACTTTGTGGTGTCAATAAAAAAATCATTGCCAAGACCAATGTCAAGGATCAATTCTAGGCTCTGTATTGTGTAGTTGGCCATGTGTCTATTTTTATGTCAGTATTATACTGTCTTAATTGTTATAAATTGTATAGCTTTGTGGTATAGTTTGGAATCAGGAAGTGTGACACCTCCAGCTTTGATATTTTTTCTCAAAATTGCTTAGGCTATTCAAGGTCTTTTGTGATTTCAGACAAATTTTAGGATGTTGTTTTCCATTTTTGTGAAAAGTGTCATTGAATCTATAGATAGCTTTGATAGTATGGACATTTTAAAAATATTAATTCATCCAATCCATGAACACAGGATATCTTTTCATTCATTTGTGTCTTCTTTGATCTCTTTCATCAAAGATTTGTAGTTGTTATTGCAAAGATCTTTCACTTCCTTGGTAACGTTTATTCCTAAGTATTTTATTGTTTTTGGTGCTATTATTAATGGGATATTTTTCTTTATTTCTACAAATATGTGGAAATTAAACAATACACTGCTGAACAACCAACAAGTCAAAGAAGAAATTAAAAGGAAAATAAAAACATACCTTAAAAAATGGAAATAGAAACACAGCATACTAAAATTTATGGGATGCTACAAAAGCAGTTCTGAGAGGGATGTTTATAGCAATAAATGTATATATTAAGAAAATAGAAAGATTTCAAATAAATGACCTAATTTAACATCCTACCAAACACAAATAAAACAGAAAAAATAGCCCTGAGTTAGGAGAAGAAACGAAATAATAAAGATCAGAATGCAAATAAATTAGAGGACAGAAAAACATTAGAAAAGATCAGCAAAATTAAGAGCTGGTTTTCTAAAAAGATAAAGAAAATTGACAAACCTTTAGCTAGACTAAGAAAAAAGGAGAAAAGATTCAAATAAATAAAATCAGAAATGCAAGAGAAGAAATTACAACTGGTATCACAGAAATACATAGGATTATAAGAGAGTACTAAGAATGTTTTTATGCCAATGAATTGGATAACCTATAAGAAATTTATAAATTCCTAGAAATATACAACTGCCAACACTAAATCAGGAAGGAATAGAAATCTGAATAGACCAATAACTACTAAGGTGATTGAATCAGTAATCAAAAACATCTCAACACAGAAAAACCCAAGGCCAGATGGCTTCACTGGTGAATTCTACTGAACATTTAAAGAAGAATTAATGTCAATCCTTCCTAAACTCTTCCAGAACTTGAAGAAGAGGGAACACTTTCAAACTGATTTGATGACATTGCCCTTATGGCATTGTCTTTATACCAAAGCCAGATAAGAACACCTCAAGAAAAGAAAACTATAGACCAATATACTTGATAAACATAGATGTAAAAACTCTCAACAAAATACTAGCAAACCAAATTCAACAATACATTAAAATGATTATACACCTTGGCCAAGTGGGATATATCTCTCAGGTGCAAGGTGGTTCCACATAAACAGATCGATAAATTTGATATAGCACATTGACAGAATGAAATATAAAAGCCACGATCATCTCAGTAGATGCAGAAAAAGCATTAGAAAAAAATACAACATCCTTTCATGATAAAAATCTTCAACAAATTGAGTATAGAAAGAGCATACCTCAACATAATAAAGGTCATGTATGGCAAACCCATGAGTAGCTTCAAACTCAACAACAAAAGGTTAAAAGCTTTTCCTCTAAGATCAGAAAAAGACAAGGGTGCCTACTCTCATCACTCTTAATCGACATAGCACTGGAAGTCCTAGCTAGAGTAATTAGTCAAGACAAAAATAAAAGTCATCCAAACCAGAAAGAAAGAAGTAAAATTTTTGTTATTTGCAGATGGTGTGATCTTATGTATAAAAAATCCTAAAGACTTAACCAAAATATGATTGAACTGATCAATAAATTCAGTAAAGTTGTAGGATATAAAATCAACATACAGAAATCAGTGGCTTTTCTATACACTAACAGCAAAACATCTGAAAAAGAAATAAAATTATAATGTTTAGATAGATTGGTTTTATAGCTTATGTTTTTTCCTCCTTTTTCCATTTTAATATAAGTTCTATATAAATAATATATTTGAAAAAATGATTTTCACATATTTTAAAACAGTGCATGGGTTTTCTACATAGAACAACTCCATATTTCTGAAAATAGTCATCCTTAACCTTATTAATAAATCTAACCATACTCCATCAGCATTCATTCTAAATAACACTTGACATGTACAATTTAAGAAAGAAATGTAGTTAATTAGATGCCAAGGGTTAACTACATATTAAGTGGTAACTTGAGTAGACTTGTTCTTGGGTCATTAAATATATCCTGATTTAATATGTATCAAAAAAGCAATTAAATTTATACTTGATTTATATAAAGTATGAGAATTATACGTTAATGAATGTGACTATACATTTTTCTACTTTTATTTAGTTATAGTCTACTAACTATTTCTAAATTTCCTTGGTGAATTTTTCTTTTTTTTTAATTAAAGTTTATTGGGGCTAGTAAAATTACATAAGTTTCAGGTGTACAATTCTATAATAATCATCTATATATCACATTGTGTGTTCACCACCCAGAGTCAGTTCTCCTTCCATCACCATATATTTGA
>NW_017733012.1:26292-36479 GCF_001890085.2 Hipposideros armiger
TATCCCACATATCAGTGATATCATATGGTTCTTGACTTTTTCTGTCTGACTATTTCACTTAGCATAGTAATCTCATTTTCCTTTTTGTTTCTAAATTTTCACTGGGTTTTATTATATACTCAAATCATGATGAAATTCTAGTTGTTTATGAAAAGTTGCTCTCTTATTTATTTAATGCACTTATTTAACAACTATGTATATCCTCACAATTCAGCTGAAGTTAAAGTAAACAAATAAGGAGATATGTGCAAAAGAAAGAAGTCTACTAAATTATTTAAACGTAAGAGAAAATGTCATGCTTTATGGGCAGGATTCCATGGTGAATGCTTGTTCCTACTAGAATAAATGAGCAGTGACTCTTCCTTTCTTTGTTTTGTTTCCTATAATGAGTATTTTATGGATAATATATTGCCTACTACAGTTTTCTTCTCTGTCTTATACGTTTCAAACATTAACATTGGAAGACTCTAGTTTCTTTGCTATTTCTTTCCTAGGCTGGTATTTTATAAATCAAGGGGTCCAAAAATTGTTGCTGCCAATTATTTCTGCTCAGGACTGAAATATGGAGAAGATAGCTTAGTTTTGTAAGAATAGAATAGAGTACTTATTCTATTCATTATCATTACTGCTTGTACATCAAGGAAAAATTCAACAAGAGCAGCATGAACAGTCTTTTTCTTTATGAATGATATTATCTAACTGTATTGGCATAGCATATGTTCTTATCATAACTAAAAGTTAGATGTTCAGAGAAATATATCAAATACAATAATATATGTGGATTTGGTAACTACTGAGGCCATTAAGAATGTATAAAAATTATAATGGATTGATTAATGGGTGTTTTCATGGAAGAGTTGAACTACAAATACTGTTTGGAAAATTTAAGGGGCAGATTATCATGAGGCAGGGATTAGCAAATGTTTTATGTAAAAAAAGCAACTATTTTTTTTGTCTTTGTGGACAAATAATCTCTGTCACACCCACTCAATTCTGATGTAGCGTTGTAGCATGAAAACAGCCACAGACAATATGTAAATGAATGATTGCTTTTTTTCAGTAAAACTTTATTTATGAAAACAAGCAGGCACTTGATTTGGCCAATGAGCCACAGTATGTGACACATGGTTCACAGCTTAGTACTTTTTGGATAAAATAATATAACATAAAAAGCTTAAATTTGAGAATATATACATATATATATATATATATATATATATATATATATATATATATGTATGTATATATATTCTCAAATTTTGCCTGTTGGGAATTTAAATTAATGAAGGGAAATAAAAAGATGTGTACCTTTATGTGAATGTGCTTATGTGTGTTTGTGTCTATTTCAAATTGTAGTTTAGAAAAGATATAAGGAAACTGAAGAAACTGAATACTTGGTTGAATGAGTGATATTTTATCTAGTTAATAAAAGGCATCCTTTTGTTATGTAAATTATCAATCCTTTAGAGAGTCTACATTATTTCTTTGAATAATAAGGTAATTGAATAAAAGTAAGGTTTGTCACCTGTGTAAAATATCTTGTATTAAAGTTATATTGAATCATTTCCCTCTGATGTTTAAATGAAAAAAGATGGCTCTCTGACAGCAAATTTATTTAGGGAGAGCCAAACTTAGTCTCATAACTGGTAAGTTAAAAACTGCTCTGGTCTGCTGCAGAAAGATAAATCTATTTGTAGTAGGTTTAATGTGAAGATTAAGGAGATAAGCTATTTAGAGAATCTAATGTAACATCTATGTATAGTTGGCAATCCCTCAGGAAATTTTAGCTTTCCTTTTTCTTCCCCTTCACATCAGGAAGATATGTTCTAAAGACCACAGAACAAGAAAAAAGTGTTTCTTGTCACATTGCAAAGCACCAGCATGAACAATTTTATTGCTATATTGAATGAAAAATTTAAAATTACACTTTTGCAGAAAATAAGTACGGTTGACCCTTGAACAACACAGGCATTGATGCACCAGCCCCCATGAAGCTAAAAATTCACATATGATTTTGACTCCCCAAAACTTAGTTGTTCCTCAGTACCTGAGGGGGATTGGTTCAGGATCTCCATGGATACTCAAATCTGTGGATGTTCAAGTTCTGTATATAAAACCACATAGATCAATGCATATAGTTGGATTCCCAACCATGGATCAAGAACAGTACAGATAGGTATTTATTGAAAGAAAAAATTATATATAGGCTTATAAGTGGGTCCATGCATTTCAAACTGTGTTGTTCAAGGGTCAACTATATAACCATACTCTCATTATATGGCCATACACCCCCCCCCTTTGTTTTGCTTTATTTTACTCTATTTCTAGCAAAGATACTAGCAAATTGTGTCACATAATTTGTGGAAAAAAGAAATAGTTATTCAGCTAATCCACTGACAGTGCTGATAGCTTTACTTTTACTTTTATAACCATAGTTAATTCCTAAATGCTTTGCAGTTAGGGTGATACTAAAACTAAAAACAAATTAAGAACATTGACATTATAATAAATGTGTGAACAATTTTCACAACACAGCAAAACAATCTGTCAAGGGATTTCTCCTTTTCAGATATAAAGATTCTACTAACTCTAAGCCATTATTCTCTAACACATCACCAATTGGTCAAGACATCTATAAATGCTTTCTCACAAATGAAACGTAACTTTTCAATAGAATTTCTTGCCCTCATGACTACTCAGAGCTTTGAAAAAAACTGTTTTTTTCTATGAAAAGGAGATTCATGTACTGTTCATTATTAGTACTGTTTTTATCCTATTCATTTATTTCATTTCTGTTATTTTTATTGCATTAAGGAAATGTGAATTAAAATCATAATGTAGTATAACTACTAACCCACTAGATGTCTATAATAAAAAACTGATAATACCAGATTTTTGGTGAGTAAGTACAGATATTGGAACCCTCAAACATTGCTAGTGGAAAGGTAAAAATTCTTAGACACTTCGGAACACTATTTGGTAGTTTCTTAAAAAAGTAAAATCCAAAATTAACAAATAGCTCAGCAGTTTCATTCCCAGTTGTTTTCCAAGGGAACTGAACATTTTTGTGCACAAGAAAAACCTCCTTTGAAACATTTTAGTGGCTTTATTCTTTATCAACAAAAGCTGGAAATACCCAAAAGATTCTCCCACAGATGAATAACTAAAATGTGTTAAATATGTAAAATGGAATACTTTTCAGCAATAAAAAGGAACACACTACAATTATTGTGCCATATATGCTAATAGTACATATATTATTGCACAAATTAACCTTAAAAACAGTATGCTAAGCGAATGACGCCAGGCTCAAATTGTAAGATCTAAAATTTTAAGTAATGCTTTGACATCTTTGATGTCCTCAAAGGACCCGAACGGCCTACCTGCAACTTCCTCTGTGCTTGTTAGATATGCCCCCCAGCCAATGGGAAAGGTTCCTGATCTAGCTAGTTTTCTTTTTCTGTTTCTTTTTTTTAAATCAGCCACTCCAGCTGCACTCCACTTGGTCCTTGACCTCATGGGCTTCACGTCCCTGCCAGTCCACAAAATGATTCAAATAAACCAGTCACATCCACCCATGGGAGCCAGAGCCTGTCTTACTCTCTTGTTACTTGAAAGTTTGCCTCTCACAGCCCCTACCTGTTCACTAGGACTACAACCCCCATGAGGCCCTGCATGGAGTGCTGTGTTCTACGTCGCTGAGCTGAGAGTACACATAACTAATAAGCTGCTACCAATCTTATCTGATCAGTGGCATATATTCTGTGCTGCTATCCCGTCCTGCTTAGGGTAGGGATTCCTCCTTCACCAACAGGATGAGTAGGCGGTGACCATAACACAGCTGACCTCATGTGGGATGACCCCAGTTGTTGCCTGGGGCTAGGGAACTGTAATAAGGATTGGCTGCAAATGTTCAAAAAGGAACTTATTGGGGTGATGGAGGTGTTTTAGAATAAGATTATGTAATGGCCTTACAACTCTATAAATCTACTAAATCATTTCACTGTATACTTTTGTAATGGTATTTCTTATGGGATGGAAATTTACCTTAATTAACTGTTATAAAAAAAACAACTAAATACAATGAGAGAAAATGTACAGGGATAGCTGACAAAAAGTAAGTAGCAAACTGTGAAGTACTTTTATATTTTTATATGATTACAACTAAATTTTACATATATATTCACACTTATTGGTTGTGTTAGAGTCCCAGTCCCTTAGAAAACAGCATTGAAAGAAAATAAAGAGGGGGCAAAGCCATCAAACCATGATGGTAGTCTGATCCTAGTGAAAGACGAAAGAGAGGGAAAACAGAATGGAGGATAGGAGGAAGGAAAATTCACCAGATCATCAGGTAGTCCTCAAAGCAATGTCTTCTTCCAACAAAGGAGTCCCTCATCTCCCAGCAAGGGGACTGAGTATCCTGACCATACTCAGTCACTGGATGGCAGTAGCCTCTGTGAAGTGAAAGCGATGTATCGATATTAGAGAGCAGCAGCTGGGCCCCTCAGCCAATTATATTCCCTTACATTGAAGATCTGAAGGGTACACCCTCAGCGTCACTACAATGCTGCACTTATATTTTTAATGAAGGAAAGCTTTCATTATGCTAGGTAGCCATGCTAACCTAAACATGCTGTTTTGAAATATACCTATTGACACAATAAAATGTTAACTTGAATGAAAAAGTTGGCTGGGGATTTGTTTCATTGAAGGGTTTGTTTGTTTGTTTTAATTATAGTTGACATTCAATATTATTGTAGATTAGTTTCAGGTGTACAGCATAGTGGTTAGACATTTATGTAATTTATGAAGTGATTCTGCCAATAAGTTTAGTATCCACCAGGCATTATACATAGTTATTGCAATATTATTGACTATATTCCCTATACTGAACTGTTGAATAAAGGTGGTGAAAGTAGGCATCCTTGTCTTGTTCCTCATCTTAAGGAGAATGCCATTAACTTTATCCCATTGAGTATGATGTTGGCTGTGGGTTTGTCATATGTGGCCTTTATTATATTGAGGTATGTTCCCTCTACTCCCACATTGCTGAGAGTTTTTATCATAAATGGATCCTGGATTTTATCAAATGCTTTTGTTGCATCTATTTATATGATCATATGATTTTTATCTTTTGTTTTTATTATGTGTTGTATCACATTAATTGATTTTCAGATAATGAACCAATGTTGCATCCCAGGAATAAATCATACTTGATCGTGGTGTATGACCTTTTTTTAATGTATTGCTGAATTCAGTTTGCTGATATTTTGTTGAGGATATTTGCACCTATGTTCGTCAGAGATATTGGCCTATAATTTTCTTTTATTGTAATGTTTTTGTCTGGTTTTGGAATCAGGGTAATAGTGGCCTCGTAAAAGAGCTTGTGGGCTTTCCCTCCTCTTGAATTTTTTGGAATTGTTTGACAAAGATAGTGTTCATTCTTGTTTGAAGGTGTGGTACAATTCACCTGTGAAGCCATCCGGTCTAGGACTTTTGTTTGTTGGGAGTTTTTTGATTACTGATTCAATATTGTTTGTAGTAATTGGGCTGTTCAGATTTTCTATTTCTTCCTAATTCATTTTTGAAAGATCACCTACTGCTAGGTATTTATCCATTTCTTCCAGATTGTCCAATTTGTTGACATATAATTTCTCAGAATATTTTCTTATAACTGTTTGTAAGAGAGTCTTTACCTCTTTTCTTTATTTTATGATTTGATTTAATTTGTATTCTTTCTCTCTTTTTTCTTTTTTTGATGAATTAAGTTAAAGATTTGTCAGTTGTGTTTTCTTTTCAAAGAACCAGCTCTTGGATTCACCGATCTTTTGTATTGTAATTGTTTTTGTTTTTTTTTTGGGGGGGGAATTGGGGGATGGGAACAGCGCTGGGGAATTGGGGAAGAGGAACAGAACAAGTTGCTGTCCTTTTTGTTCTTCAGTCTAGTTGTGGAGGACTTGCTTCACTGGCCCAAGTTGGCACCATCATTGTGCTCTTCCCAGGCAAGGCAGATCAGTTGCCGGCTTCTGGACGGCCGCTCACTGTGGCTACTGGCCACTCACGCTGGCTGCTGGCCAAACACAGTAGCCCATGGCAACCACTGCAGCAGGGGCTGTCACCTCCAGTGACTCTCAGCAACCCAGCTCCAGGTTGAGCTGTTGTTCAGCATCTTAGCTGTAGAGGGCAGTGTCACTGGCCCTCATATGTGGGATCCAAACCGGGGACCTCTGGCATCCCAAGCCAGTTCTTAACCAACGCACCACTCTGCAGACCCTGTATTGTATTTTTAACCTCTATTTCACTTATTTCACCTCTGATCTTTATTTCCTTCCTTCTACTCACTTTGGACTTCACTTGCTGTTCTTTTCCTAGTTTGGTTAAGTGTAAGGTTAGATTGTTAATTTGAGATTTTTCTTGTTTCTGGAGGTAGGCCTGCATTGCGATGGAGTTCTCTGTTAGGACTGCTTTCTCTGTGTTCTATGGATTTTGGGTCACTGTGTTTGCATTTTCATTTGTCTCAAGGTATATTTTGATATCTTCCTTGGTCTCATTGTTGATCCATTCATTATTTAGTAGCATGTAATTTAGCCTCCATGTTATTCAGTTTTTGGTGTTTTTTTTTTTTCTTGTACTTGATTTCTCATTTCCTACTATTCTGTACAGAGAAGGCTCTTGATAATATTTCAATCTTCTTAAATTTACTAAGACTTGTTTTGTGGCCTACCATGTGGTCTATCTCAGAAAATGTTCCATATGCACTTGAAAAGAATGCATATTTTGCTGCTTTGGGGTGAAATGCTTTTAAAATATCGATTAAACCCATCTGGTCTGGTGTGTCCTTTAAAGCTATTGTTTCCTTGTTGATTTTCTGCCTGGAAGATTTGTCCATTGGTGTCAGTGGGGTGTTGAAATCCCCTACCATGTTTGCATTCCTGCTGATCTCTCCTTTTATGTCAGTCAACATTTGCTTTATATATTATATTTAGGTACTCCTATGTTGGGTGCATAAATGTTTACAAGGGTTATAGCCCCTTGTTAAATTGATCCCTTTATCATTATGTAATGTCCCTCTTTATCTTTTTTTATAGCCTATTTTTTTAAAGTCTGTTTTGTCTGGCATAAATATTGCTACTTCGTCTTTTTTGTTGGTGATGATTCCATTTGCAAGAAATATCTTTTTTCATCCTTTTAGTTTCAGTTGGTATTTATCTTTTGATCTGAGGTGAGTCTCTTCTAGACAGCATATGTATGGGTCTTGTTTGATTACCTGTTCAGCTACCCTATGTCTTTTGATTAGAGCATTTAATCCATTTATGTTTAAACTAACTATTGATAGATACATATTTATTGCCATTTTATTATTCATATTTGTGTTATTTTCCATCCACCTTTCTTCTTTTTAAATAAGTGCCTTTAACATTTCTTGCAATATTGGTTTGGTGGTGATAAACTCCTTTAGCTTTTCTTTGTCTGGGAAGCTCCTTATCTCTCCTTCAGTTTTAAATGATAGCCTTTTTGGGTAGAATAGTCTTGGTTGTAGGTCTTTGCTTTCATCTCTTTGACTATTTTGTGCCAATCTCTTCTGGCCTGCAAAGTTTCTGTTGAGATATCAGCTGAAAATCTTTGGGGATCTCCCTTGTAATTAATTAGCTGCCTTTCTTTTTCTGCTTTTTGGGTTTTCTCTTTGTCTTTAACCTCTGCCGTTTTAATTATAATGTGTTTTGGTTTGTGCCTACTTGAATTCATCTTTTTTGGGATGCTCTGTGCTTCCTGGACTTATATGTCTATTTCCTTCTCCAGGTTAGGAAAGTTTCCAGTCCTTATTTCTTCAAACAGGTTCATGATCTTTCACTCCCTCTCTTCTTCTTCTGGCATTCCTATGATGCAAATATTGTTATGCCTTGATGTTGTCCCAAAGGTCCCTTAAACTATTTTTTGTTTTTTTTTCTTGGTTTTTCTTTGTTGTTCCAGTTGAGTGTTTTCTCCTATTTTGTCTTCCAAATTGCTGATTTGATTGTTTGCTTCATCTCTAATCTGCTGTTGATTCTTTCTGGTGTATCGTTCGTTTCAGTTATTGTATTCATTATTTCTGAGTGGTTCTGGTTTCTATGTCCTTCTTTATGCTGGCTATCTCTTTGTTGAATTTCTCACTAGCTTCCTTAAGCATTTTTTATAACCAGTGTTTTGAACTTTGTCTCTGGTAGGGTGGTTGCCTCCATTTAATTTAGTTCTTTTTCTGGAGTTTTCTCCTATTCTTTCATTTGGAACATGTTTCTTTGTTTCCTCATTTTATCTACCTCTCCCTTTTTGTTTCTATATATTAAGTAGATCTCCTATGTCTCTCAATCTTTATCAAAATTAGGTGGCCTAATATAGTAGGTGTCCTGTATTGCTCAGTGGTGCAGTCCTTCTGATCACCTGTACCTTGTGCTCCAGGAATGTCCCTTGTGTGGGTTGTGTGTGTTCTCCTGTTGTAGTTCAGTCTTGGTTGCTTCCAGCACCTCAGTGGGTGAGATTGACACTCAGGCTGACAGGCTGTGAGGATTGTCCATGCCCACAGCATATGATCGGCTATGTGGATGCTGTCCTTTCAGAGGGGGATTCACCCCAGTTGGCTCCCATGCCTGGTGAGACCATGCTTTGGGTGTGCCACTTGTGAGACTAATCAGGTGGTGTTCTGTTGTGGTCTGAAGCTGGCCTCTGGATATATTGTCTTTGTTGCCTCTTAGGAGGGGGTCCTACACAAGCCAATTTCAGATGTTGCTTGTGACTGAGCCAGGGTTACCTGGTAGGAGGAAAAGAAGTATATATGGTTGGTTGCAGCCTATGCTGGACATGGAAGCACATGGGGGTGTCCATGCTGAGAACCAAGGCGGACTGCCATCAGTATCAGGCCTGCGGCAGCTTAGGAAAAGGCCAAGGGTACCCCTAGGCCTGTTGCCACCTGCCAGCTGCCCATAAGGCTCAGCCACTGAAAAAGCCTCCTTAGGGGGTTTGGGTGTTTGGGCTGGTTGCCCTAGTGTTGAAAGTGCCTTCAATAGTGCTGTGTGAGTTGGACTCGGTGGGGTCCCTGGCAATCACTGGGTTAAAGTGGATGGGGCCCCAATGTTTATGCAGATTTAGTTCTTGTACCAGTGCTGACACTGTGTCCTCTCTACAAAATTCCCAGAGAACACCAAGCCCAGCCACCACTGGTTTCTGGCCTGCAGATCCCTGAGAGCTGTCTAAGATAGGCAGCAGTATGAGTTGGGTCTGCTTGCCCATTACTGAAAGTGTCTCAAGTGACTACAGAAACTGTTGTGGGTTGTTTACTTTTGGAAGAGTCTCCTGCAGTGTGCAAAGCAGTTGCCAGGTGCTGAGAGTACCTCGGACAATTTTGCATGAGTTGGCAGGGGTCCCAGGGAGTTATGGGATGGAGCATTCAGACTTCACTACACCAATGCACCAATGTGGTTTCAGATTTGGCCATGTGGGAGTGGGCTTAATATATAAATGATGGCACCCACCTATAGGTTACATATGAGGTGGGCACCATACAGGGATAATGGAGGCTGTCCGTCTAGCCCTCACTATGAAGCCTCACAACTCAGTCTTAACCTGTATGTCTCTGGCACTTGTTGAGTTGCTACCTTTCTACCAGAGCCCAGGGTGAGTGTTTATGAGTAAGTGAGTCTGTGTGTGGGCCCTTTAAGAGAATGTCTGGGTTTCCAGCCACCTTCTATCTTACCCAGACAGGTGGAATCCTCCTTGATTTTCACAGCCAGATGTTGTGGGAACTCTTCTTCCTGGCACTGTACCACTGGCTTGAGGAGCCCAATGAGGAGCTGGGACCCCTCACTTCTCGGGGGGGACTTCTATCATGAGATACCTCCATCCCATGCTTAACCACTGTCCATGAGTGTGGCATCAGCCCCTTTTGCCTCTCTGCCCCTTTCATCACTCTCATCATGGACTTTTCTTTATTGTGAAGGTTAGTTATAGGGGTTTTGTTCAGCTAGTCTTCAGATGGTTCTCTAATCTCAGGATGGTTGTTCTATAATTTCCTTGTAACTTTAATGTGGTTATGGGAGGCAGCAGGCACAGCATTAACCTATTCTACTATCTTTGGACAGAATTTCTGGAAGGTTTTTAAAATTAGCATGAATGAATGAAATGTCACCAGATATGAAGATTTCATATATATA
>NW_017733012.1:36544-42580 GCF_001890085.2 Hipposideros armiger
GGAAGCACATATTTCTTAAAATCTATGTGAAAGAAGAAAGGGGAAATGTGTGACAGCTTCATTCTCTACCTCTAAGATTTTTATGAATCAAAGTTCTTTTTCCATGTATGTTCTAAGGGGAGGGTGATATTTAATTTTTGATTTATTTTAAATTATTTTGCATAATATATTTTCCAATTAGTAGTTCAACTATTATAATGCAAACATTTTAGAAAAATACTTTGTGAATAAGATAAAATAAGCAGATAATCCTGTAATTAAATTTAATATTAACTGATCTCATTTTTAAAAGAATATTCTTAAAATTTATTATAGACACATATTCAATCAAATATTTTCTAAAAAGTACCATTATTAAACAATACCCTATAATTTTGTTCAAAATATGTATTTATATTTGTAGTCCAGATATATCTTATATGCATTTTATCTGAAAATATGTACACTCCTATTAGAGAATTAACAATAATTAAAATATACATGTGTTTTTCAGAAAATCAATAACAATTGAGGGGGTCATTGGTTAGCTCAATTGGTTAGAGCGTGGTGCTGATAACACCAAGGTTGCCAGTTGGATCCCCGCATAAGCCACTGTGAGCTGCGCCCTCCCTAAAAGAGTCAGCTATGCCATTGTAGCATAAAAGCAACGTGTAACCAATGACCATGGCTTTCCCCAATAAAATCTTTAAAAAAATGGAAAATACTGTATTTTTATATTGAATTATTTAATTAATGTCTGTTTCAAAACATTATACCCCTGTGTGCTGGGATATTCGTAAATGAGGCTCAAGACAGTAATTCAAACAGATAAATGACCATGAGTTACCATTTTCATAAAAAAAAAAGTGTTGTATTTTATACAGGACTCAGTTTAACTGGTGAAATACAAACTTGACTTGAAAAGAGACTCTGAATTTATATTTGTATATGTATGTGTGTGATATTTATATATCTATACCTATCTCTATCTATCTATCTATCTATCTATCTATCATCTATCACACAAGTGTGTATGTGTGTGTGTTTGTGTGTGTGTAATTTTCATACATTTATTTTATGAGGGTTGATTTCTATTTCCTTATAAGAAAATGAAAAGTTGTTTTGTTGTTAAAAAGATCAGCCTGTGTTTAAAGGTTATCTCTTTCATATGAACTCTGGAAACTATTGGTAAGTTTTCCTAGCATTGCTAAACCTTACTTTACTCAAGTGTAAATGGAGACTACAATGATAACTAAAATATAGGCTTATTGAGAAGATTAAATAAGATATTTGTTAAGAAGAAAGGATAGCTTTGAGAACACTAGTAGCATTTAATAATATTAACTTTCATTACTATTATAACTCTTTCTAATGTTTTTAAAACCTAGAGTGTCTATGTATTGTATTATAAGTGAACATAATTGAAAAATGAACACAATTACTAGTAGAGCCAAACAATTTTGGACAGAACACCTATGCTCACCTTGATTCATATGATTTTTTGTAAAATTAGACCTTAACTTGAGAATATATAATTCACTGATTCCAAATATAAATAACATGAAGTCTATGGTGTAGAGTATTCATTAAGTTTATACCGATTTGCTGCACTTGGTGTAGAAGAGAATTCATAAATGTCTAAATCCAATATACTTTCATGTTGACTTCTATTATATGATCACAGATGTCAAATGTATTCCCACAGGAAAATATGTATTGACTCCAAGAAATAAAAAAACTGTTATATTTACACAACTGCAAAACTTCTAAAATCACATGTTTAACCTAGATAGACTTTTAGGTACCCTCTTTGCAGTAATTTCATGAGTATTGACAGTGAGGGAAATTGCAGCTACTGGATTTTTTTCTTTTAACTTAGCACTAAGAACCATTGCCTGAAGATTCCTTTGTTTTCTCAGCAAAACTTCGAGAGTACAGTCTATTAGATTTAAGAAAAAAAAAAAAAGCAGAAGGATAGAAAAGAAGGAAAGACAAGGAAAAACCAACACCAAAAAGATAAGCAAAGAAAGCAACAAAAATGTTAAATGCTTTTTAAAAGGCTTACTTTAGAAAAGACAAATATGACAAAATTGTCAAATTTTTAGAAGATGTTTTGTGTATCTACACTGAGTTGCTGTGTAAGTTCAGTTAATGTTGTATTTAATGGATTAACTCTAGAGAAAGGAAAATAATATTTTTTCTAGAGAAGTTTCGTTATGTATAAACATGTACTTCTTGCGTCTAGGAAAATTTCAAATTCATGACTACATGTTTTATCAAAACCTTTAACCAAACAATTTGTATGATTATTAATATGAGGCATAAATTTAGTAACATACTAAAGAGCATTTTACTAACATCTTATTAAATAACATATATAGTAAGATAATATCTTACAAAACAGAATAAAACTAGAGAATTGTGTTTTCCGTATTGTATTATGTATGCCATTTGAAAAATGCAATTGGGAAATGGGATCTTCCACAAAATTTTTTTTCACATTATTAATGCTGTCTCTGAGTGCCGTGTGTGTGTGTGTGTGTGTGTGTGTGTGTGTGTCTTTTTTACTAAAGTTACACATTGAATGCAAGTACACATTGAATACAAGTACTTTCCTCTGCCCCTTCTTGAAATGTCAACTAATAAGACAGTAAAAGGATTTACAGTTTTAAAATTGATATTTTAAAATTCCCAATTACTAAGAGAAAATGTATCCCCAAAAAATGTCAAAATGTTTTAAGAAGTGGAAAGAATGTTGGACCTTAGCAGAACATTAAATTTAAATCTAAATTCCAGTGGGAGAGGATACCAGTGAGAAGCTAGGCAGTTCACACCATAGAAATCTAAGGATAATGGAGACTTATACGTGAAAAATATCCAATGGAATAGTAAAAACTAAAACAGAAATGTTGGACTTCCAGCATCATTTTGTTCATGTAACAATCTTGGAAACTGTCACTATCAACCTTATAAGCAGAAGGTAAACAACTGAAAATAAAGAACTTTTCAGGGACCCATCAGAGAGCTGAGTTGGCCGGGAAAACCATGACTGAAATCTGGAGATGCAGGCTTATTCAGGTTGTGAGAACCAAGATATGCTTACCTGGAGCAGAATGCACTGGACCCACAGAAATAGAAACACTTAAATGGCAATTTTCACTGGTGGCTGAGAGTGGCTAATGTGACAGTGAGAAAAATCCTGTGGGCTGCAGTGGTAGAAAGGCCCCACATTTTCATAAGTTTTACCACCAGGAACACCACCAGATTGTCAATAACAGAAAGATAGATGAAAAATCCCTATATATTTGGAGATTAAACAACACACTTCAAAGAAATACATGGGCGGGGAAAAAAAGAAGCCTCAAGAAATTCTTTAAAATGCTTTGAAGAAAATAAAAGTGAAAATACAATTTAGCAACAAACATGTTGATGATATAAGTTCGAAACTAGGAAAAGAAAGATATATTATTCTCTGTCCTCTGTCCCAAGAGGCAGAATGCCACCATATACAATGAGTTAAGTTGAGATGTGTGTGTGTGTGTGTGTGTGTGTGTGTGTGTGTGTGTGTATGCTATTGATTAGAAACATTTTTTGTTTGGTGAGCAAAACCTTAAAGTTAATTTTTTTATTTTTTACTTTGCAAGTAGATTAAGTGGATGTTATGGACTTAGGGATATACCTTTTAGTCTTTACTCCCTGTTTTACTTTGCTTGTCTTGTTTTTTACCCCCACATATTTATGTTGTAGGCTATTTTGCTGTGTTCCTTTGATTATGGATGGTTTGGACAAGCAAGCTTAGAGCTATGTTATATGGTCTTGAAAGCAAGCACCTCAAGAGAGAACCCAAAGAAACAACTGTCCTCTAGGTGGTCTCTTGAGTAGCACACCTTTCATAGCACCGTAGAGGAAATGCAGCAGGATGTTATTCAGGGGATATTCCAATCATATTAAAATATTTAATAATTCATTGACTAAAGACTTTTAATTGTTAACCTTTGATTTTTTAGTTATACTTTTATATCTCACATGAACATATTGATGTATATTTTAAAAACCATATTAGATCAAATTTCAAACAAAATATTTTAGAAGACTTTACAGCAATCTAAGATATCTGTAAAGCAAGGGCAAATGCCGTTTTGAAATTCAGAATGGAAACTTTCCTAAGGTTATTTAGACTTAAGAGAGGGAATACACATAAGGACGTATACTGTTACAGGGTTTTTCTTAAATCCATTTCCTCTTTTGCTGGTATCAATAAAATGTACTTAATAATTGCATAAAGGAAAGGTTTCTTTCAGAGTCTAAAGTGTCCTTATTATGGAGATTACAAAGTGACTTGTATAGGTGAGCTGTATTAGAGTATTCTATGAAGGAGGATGGATGGATGAATTCATCTATAATACTCTTCAAGGGTACATAGTGAAATAATAAATGACAAGCAATGATCATTTTCATTCCCATGATTATGTAAATGCTCCCCAGGAGAACGTTTATTGTGAATACTGTCATTGAAATCACCCTTCCTTCTGTTGACTAGAGCCGAATGTCTTTGAAGACCTGATTACTAAGCACTTCATGAGATGTAACATTGTGATGCTATTAGTCAGCACTGCAAAAAAAAAAAAACACGAAAAAAAAACCGCCACTGTGAAACCCTTTTGTTGTGAGAAATAGTTTAAAGCAAATATTCAAACACCTGTATAAGGTGTAGTGAGCTCTTTCAGCATCATAAGTAGCAAGGTCTTTCAACAAATCCAAACACCATTGTTCTTTGTATCATGTTAATGGTTATTTAAGGCATTATTCAGCATGAGGTTATGTCAGTCAATGATACAAATGGATTTACAAAGGCATTTGTATCATACACACATAGGAAGTACCAAGAAATATGTTCCTATTTCAGCAACACTTTGTATAATCTTAGATGATTTGATTGTGAATTATGCAATCATATTTTTCTCTCTTGGGAGTGATTACCTGTATTTCCAAATAATTTTCTTAATGTAACCCAAAATATTAAACCTGAATACACTTAATTTTATAAATATAAATTAAATGATTTAGATTGTTATAATTTTTATAAAACTCTTTTGGATATCAAATAACTGAGTGAACGCTATTATAAAACATTCTACTCAGTTAACCATTTAAAACAGTTAGGTGACCAAAATCAGAAATGGCCCTGGTGTCTGAAACACTTTAATTATATTTAGTCAACCAGTCTAATCATGCATGTATTCTGTGCTAAGCACCACAGATGAAATGTGAAGAAAACAAACCAAAAGTAGAGAATATAGGCATTCCTTTTGATGAGCTTAAAACCTTTTGGTGACAAAAAAATAGTTTTATATAATTTAGAAAGCAGTTCTATGAGAATAAGTAAACAAGAATGAAAGGGTGTCATGGAATTATATGCAGAGGTAGAATAGAATGAAAGACAATTGTAGGTTTCATGAATCAATGTGTGTGGTTAGCCTGGTTAGTGTATTGATGAGAAAAATGGAGAGGGGTACTCCATATCAAGAACATGGAATCAGCAAATGACTTCGAGCTTGCAGGGAGGTCTTTCCTGTGTGAAACCGGTGAGTGAGGTGGTCTGATGAAAACCAAGGGACTGACGTGAAGTGATACTTTTTTGTATCTTTTTATCTTTTGTATCTTTGTAGAAACAGTAGGAAGACCATTTAAGGGAAGGAGGAACAATAAGAAAATGCATACTGGAAGGCTGTTAGAATCATTTCATGAGTTATTCTTTTCAAAAGCATAATAGTCACAAGTACAAACACTTGCATAACCTTTATTCTATGCTTGCCATTTTTCTATGATTTTTGCAATTTCAACTTGTGTAATCCTCACAAAAATCTTATGAGGTAGATATTGTTATTTTTTCTATCTTAAAGATGAGGTAGCTTGCCTAAACTCACAAAGCTACTGAGTTGGGGGATTTGAATTTAAAACCAGGCAGTCTGACTCCCAGGCTCTGTGCTTTTAGGTATTATTGCTATGCTATTTCTCTTCAATGGGGACCATTTTTTAAAACAACCATTGAAATAA
>NW_017733012.1:51965-57425 GCF_001890085.2 Hipposideros armiger
AGACTTAGAACATGATATGTAGTGAATTGAAGTTATGCATAAACTTAATATTCTAGGAATTCTAACCAAAAGTGAACCTCAAAAGATCTCAATTGCAATAAAAGATATTATTTTCAAATATGTTAAAATTTAATATTTATGTTAAATATACATAAAATAATTTTTCTATAGCAGAGATTTTAGTTGCCTGCTCTATATTCACTCTTCTCTTTATCCGTGATAACCAAACCTTTTTTAAACTCATGGTTTTCTTTGTTGTTGTGTTTTTTTTTTTCTAGCTCCTTAGCAGCTACTGTTATTCAGTGTACCACAAGTGAAAATTGTTAGGTGGAGATTGAGAAAATCTCTTTAAAGAGGCTGACTCATTTAAAAAAACACTTTCACACTTGTGCTGTTTCCATCCCACCTCCCATTCCTGTCTAGAATGCTGTCTGAAGTAACAGCAGTCATATTAGAACATTAGGAAGCCTTAAGGAATTAAAGTACTAAGGATCGTGATCTAAAAAGATAGGAAGAGCATAAATTCATGATTAGCATGCAGCTGCTATATCACTTCTTAACAACCTGCCTCCAGACTTTTATGTGGAAGAGACACAGAACCCTATCTTGTGTAGACACGCAATTTTTGTCTCCTGGGAGATGCTACTAAACCAAACTCTAATGGATACTGTTGGTCAAATCACCAATTATTTGTTATGTTAATAAAAAATAGAAACAGAATTTGCATATTATGTGCATAATTAAGAAGTTATAAAGCTGCAATATAACTATCAAGTTACATGAATTATATGATTTAATTTTGAAAATATATTCTATAAATCCTATTACCGTCCCTGTCTTATAGATGAGAACATTATGACTTGGTGGGAGGACATGACACACAGACAATAAAGGGCAGAGTTAAGCTTTAATCCTAGATAGTTTGACTCCAAAACTATTTCCCTTAAGGTAAAGTGACTTTAATTCAGTCTTATAATGAAAAAGATTTGAGATGAGTAAAGGTTAATGAAGCCAACCAAAAGGGCAAGCATTTAAAAAAAAATAGTGTACACTTAAAACATACCTGTTAGAAATATGTTTCATAGATTTGATGTCTGTGTGTACTACAGTTCAAAACTGAATAGAAAACTTTCATATATTTAACTTTTGCTCAATTAAGGATGAATAGTGGAAAGCCTATGGAGTGTGTAAAATTAAATGCAGCATCAGTTTCCACTATATCTCAGGCAGAATGTACTACATACGTTTAGATAAGAGTTACTGTGAGTATATCCAAGACACACAAATTTTGTGGCTTTATTCAACTGGCTTAATACAAATGAGTACAGGGAATGATGCATTTGCAACGGGTCTGTCTCTAGTGAGGAAAACAACTCCCACAACCAAACATAAGACTTTGCAAAAAAAACCAAAATATTCCCTGGCCTAAATGGAAATTTGTTTGCTTATACAAATATACCTTATTCTGTGGGCATTTGTGGGACTGGAAGGGAATAATTCCCAGCATACACAAAGTGCAATTTATCTGGAGAGCAACCTTGTTCATAGGGATACAGGGCTTTCATTGACTTCATTTTTTAGGGCTCTCGAGAGGCTAAACTTAGCCGTTTTATGAACCCAATGCAGGGGCAGATGGCTGGCCTATGTCTGGGCCTTCACCTCAAGTATTCTTCCTAAATGAGTTCTAATAAAGCGGAATTGGAAACTCGCTATATTAAATAGGGGGTTATGATTTATTTATTTGACCTAGAGACTTCTACAATTACTGAAGACACTGCTGACCCTGCATTTCTCAAGAATATGCGGCTTTCACAAGCTCAGTAATCTCTATCAGCACATCAGAACATTCAACACTTCCACATAGTAAGTAGAATAGTAACTACTAAATAGAGGGTAATTAAGATATACAGACTTCCTTAAGATAAATTATTATTACTCAGAATGGAACTTTGCATGGTACCCTAATTTGCTATCTATATTTCTAGATGTATCTATACATTAGTACCCATTAACACTTAATTTTTCACACACACACACACACACACACACTGTCTCACTAATGCACTTGTGCTTACACATTCTTGCACACAGAGACACAGCCTGTCATGTCTTTGCATTTGATTTGAGAAGGTGGTGAGCAGCATTGGACACTGGGCATGTAAAAGATGTCACAAATGAGTTTTAGGAAAGATAACTCAAAACAGGGAATTCCCTGACCAACAACATTCTCCTAAAATCTGCCATGCCTCAAAGCAGTTCATTATTTCAAAAGTTTCTTTGGTGGATAGTGTTGTAATCAATGACAGGAAAAGAAATCATCCAAAGTTAACTTTGACTTTTGTTGAAGTCCGTCATACAAACTCTCCCCCATTACTTGGCAAGGCGACTTAGTAAATAGGTACTATGTTTGTGGGTAAAAATTAATAAGCAACACAGTCATAAAAGCAAAATTAGAGAAAAAAATACAGGTGTTTAAATATAACTATACCCTCTATTTTCTTAGCTTATGATGTTTTTGCTTATGACATGTGTTATTTAAGTATGGTAATACAAAGACAATATGACTATCAGGATCCTTTTTTATAATTATAGGAAATGAGGAGCATTCATTTCCTCATCAGTTCTTTTATTTAATAAATATTTGAGTGCAAACTTTAATTCTCTGTGGGACTCTTGGATATTACTCTTAGGATACGTAGATTTAGTGGAGGTGGCAATTTGTAGAAAGGGATAACCTAATTAACAGTATAACACTTAATAAATCATAATAATCATAAGACAGTGTATGACCATAGAATGAGTATCAAATTATCGCATGTTCAAAATTATAAAAATTTGAGATCACTGATAGATTCTACATTGATAGGTGTGGGCTTGTGTTCTGTGCAGGAACTAAATAGTGTGCTTGCAACTTGCTAATGGTGTTAAAATATGTTAAGTATAATGATAAATAAAAAAAAAAGATTAGAAGTTGTGTTTAGACAGTACATGGTTAAAGGGGAACTGCGATCCTCACATCAAAATGATGATAGAACAAGAGATTTTGTAAATAAAAAATTGTGACTATATGCCATGATGAAAATAAAGCTCCATTTAAGTGTCAGACTCTTTAAGAAATCTGACTTTAATATGACCTAAATATGATCATTAAAAATAGAAAACATTTTCTCATTACTATTTAGTTCCCAGAAAAAACATAAATATGTAGTAATATAGATCCTATCCTATAGAGTGAAAATGTCTGAAAACCATAGAAATGGAAACTATTTCAGCTTAAGAGAAAAGTAGAAGTCGCTGATATTTTATATTTGAAAAGTGAAGCTATAATTTCTGGTAAAATATAGGAAATAATATATTCACAGAAACTCTCCAGTACAGCCCATTTAAAAATGCTAGAAAAATATGTATGGGATACATTTTAATGTATGGCAGTGCTGGGGGAAAGGGGAAGTAAAGGTATTCCCTTTACTTCAAATGAATAATAAAAAGCTTCAAATGAATAATGTATGTAATTACATATATACCCACACACATATATTCTGACAGGAAACACAAGCTCTCTAGATCAGAGAACAGACCTTTATTTATGCACAGAGCATCTTAGCAGTGCCGATTCCTCATACCCCAATTCCCCAAACAGTAACACAGTGAAGGCCAAATGTACCTGCATGTGCAGAAGGATTTACACCACAGGAGAGGCACTCCAAATGATGACACCCAGAACTTCTATAGGATGACTAGTANACCCTCGGTGGGGAGGGTGCAGGGTTCCTCCCACTGCAGCACAAGAGGGGCAGGAGACCCTGGCCATGGGGGACCAACACACACACTACTGAAACTGATCTTACTCTTTCTCTTCTCTACATGAGTAAAGGGTTGTTCCATCCAGTGTGGTTTTACTTGGCAACTCATATACCAAGATGTAGTGGGCAGAAGTGTTTAGAGTCCTCCCCTGGGCTTGGTAACCAGTACACAGTACTCTACTACCTTGGGATTCATAAGTGGTGCACAGTACTCCATATATATATATATATATATATATATAGAGAGAGAGAGAGAGAGAGAGAGAGAGAGAGAGAGAGAGAGGGAGAGAGAGGTTTCAAGAACAAATGTTGTTTTGAATGGTCCAGGAACAGTTATTATAAATCCAAGTGAAAATTCTGTGAAATGGTAAGTAATAAAATGACAGTTTGCCCCTAGGATAGATGCTCGGTAAGGTAATTGCATTCATTAAATCACTCAAGTCATAAGATTACTCTATAGAAGTTATTTTCTAAGTAATCCTTATAATCCCTTCTAACCCATAATGCATGTGTGTACCTCAATGGTTTTGTGCTAAATGCAATTCAAGAAGTAGGAGCAATAACTCATACTGTTTGCTTTTTATATTCATTTTTTTAAAATTGCATTTCCTTCTGTGTTTATTAGAGGTATTTTTAGCTGTGCATATGAGTTAATTTAGTTAGAAATTAGAGAAATTTCATGGAAGTACTTTAATGAGCATATTTTCATGGAGTGTCATTTCTCATTCCAAAAACTCATCATGTAAGCAAAGAGTGCCACTTTGTAATTTGCAGCCCTTTTTCTTTTTCAGAAAGAACATTTGATTAATGATTGTTAAAATATCAAATACATGGTTATATACCTCTAATCCCTATTATATCATGTTCCAGCTCTGTGGCCCAACATATGGACAATGGCAACAATATTTCCTGTGATTTGCCTAAAGTTTTCTTCAACCTGTTTAGATTTCCTGGAAAAGGTGTGACTAATCATAGGTAATTTCTTTTTTTTTGGCTGAGCCATCCTGCCACCTGCTGGCAGCTCAGTGGCAGCTCAGCTCGGGCCGGGCATCAAACTGCTGTTGCTCAGAGCTTGCAGTCTTGAGTGAGCTCTTAACCAAGTGAACCAGTCGGCCGGCCCAATCATAGATCTTAGAATCACCTAAAATAGTGAATTCCACCTTTTCTTATTGTTCACATTACCATTCATTTAGGACCTTCCATCAATAAGATTAAATACGTACTTCTACAAGGCTGGATATTTATGGGTTTGCAGATATTTTAATTTTTTATGTTAAATTTCTTTAGAAGCCATGTTGAGGTTAAAAGTCTCCTCCTAGTAGGCTGTCATTAAAAGTAGAATAAGAAAGTTACAGAGGAGAAGCAAGTTTACTACAGAAGTGAGTTTGTGAATACATATACATGTAGTTGTCTGAATAACCTCCATTTTGAGATGTTCAGCAGGTAGATGGGGTGACATAAAAATGTGCAATGACTATGAATGAAATGGGACTCAGGTATATAAAAGATGCTTTATTTAATGAAAATTATTGGTCACAAAATATTAAAATTGTATGCATTCTGGTAACAATTCACAAAGGTAATATGACTCTCAGTAGTTTGGGATAAACATGATAATTCTGAAAAAGTAAAAATTTTTAAGGGAAAAATGAACACA
>NW_017733012.1:59617-63528 GCF_001890085.2 Hipposideros armiger
CACGGCATGTATTTGGAATACAGATAACCTCTCATGCCTTTTAAGTGAGGCCCAATTAGAGTTAACATCCTAGAATGATATCAACAAAGCCTATGAAAGAAAAATGCTTGAAAAAAATATCACTCCATTTACCAACTGACCTGGCTAGAAAGACAACACTGATTTCAGTGAGAACTTCTTGCTTAAATAAGGATGGAAGGAAGGTAGGGAGAGAGGAAAGTAGGAAGGGAAAGAGGAAGGAAGGAAGGAAGGAAGGAAGGAAGGAAAAGAAGGGGCTAGAACTTATATAGTACCTAAGCTACCCTCCTATGAAGTGTTGACTACCTCCTTCCATAGATCATTGAATAAAGAAGATGTGGTACATAGATGCAATGGAATATTACTCAGCCATAAGAATAGATGAAAGACTCCCACTTGTGATAACATGGATGGATCTTGAGATTATTATGCTAAGTGAAATAAGTCAGACAGAAAAAGTTGAGAGTCATGATTTCACTCATATGTGGGATATAAAACTGAAAGCAACAAATGAACAAGACAAGCAAACAAGCAAAAACTCTTGAACTTTTCTATTTTTCTTAGTAGCTGCAAGTGTACAGGTAGGCCATTTCATTTTTCTGGACCTCAATTTGTGCCTCTTTAAAGCATACTATTATATTTCCATTCCAACTTTTTCTAGTTATGAGACACACATTTGCCATTTTCTTCTTTTGATTTTAAGGAAACACATTGGTTCAAATATTTGTTCATCTGTTCTTCAACTGTTCTTGGTATTTTCAACATCCACTACACAGAACATACTGAAATAGTCTGCCCTGGGAAATCAGTCACTGGGTCTGGCTCTAAAAAGGCGGCACTTGTGAGGGAGGCCTCCTCCCTGACTTGAGGTATGCTTATCTCTAGACACAGTGTTGCTTTTAAATCCCTGACAGCTTGCCTGACTTTAATCTATGACTCCATCTTGACGTGTGGTGTTTAGCTCATTTTGACTTTGAATTAAAGCTCTGTAGACCCCTAGCACCTACCGTCTGGATGCAGAAGGCACTCTTTCATCTATTTCCTCTATATGCCATTGTATGGAGCAGAAGTAAATCTATTATGTTTGGTTTACATAACTGGTATATATGCCCCTCTGTACAAGGCAAGGATAGTATAAATTTCCATTTGACAATCTTCTCTCAGTTATCAGTATAAATATGTAGAACAAGTTGGATATTTGGCTTATGCTGAGGCTAGACACAGAAACATTGTGACATCATTTAGAAGACAAGCTATTCTGCCTAATTGGTTAACTTTGTTCTTTTGGAGGAACCAATCCTGGAATGACAAGATTTAAGTGCTCTTCTTAATGCAGTCAGATTGATCTCATCATCAAACCTTTATGTTTGAACCAAAGTGCCAGTGTCTAGAGGTTCTTAACTGAAGTGATTTTTCAACCTAGGGGGTATTTTTGGTTGTCATAACAGGGGGGCTGCTACCGGCATTTAGTAGATAGAAACCAATATCCTGCCACACAGCTCACCCATAACACAGAATTATCAAGCCCAAAATGTCGTAGTGCTGAGGTAAAGAAAATTGGTGCTAGATTGATTAAGGGATAACATTTTAGTTCCAAAAGTAGAACAGGATTTTTTCTTCTAAATAAGTGGGACTTGACACAGAGAACATAATTTCACAGGGATATGTGTCCAAACTCCAGATTTAATATTGAATCCTGTCCTTGTAAGACTCATAAGAGAAGAAAAAGGAATAGTAAGAAGGAGAAAAATATTTAAATTTTCACTATTCCTGTCAGGTTGGATAATAAGCTGATGTCAGTGAAGAGGACCAGGGTTTTCTAAAAGCCTCTATGTCTCCATGGAAACAAGGTCCTTTATTTTCCTGTCTGAGAAGAGAGCACTACCTTCATCTCAGCAGTAACAAAAACAGTTACTTGAAAATTGTTTATTTTCTATTGATGTGAATTGCCTTGGGAAGGTCGTCATCAGACTTTTTTTCTATTTATGGGCCAACTACTATGTGCTGCTTTCCTGGGGCAGCATGATACAGGTTTTAACTCAGAGCCACTCTATGTTCAAATCCCAACTCAATCACTAGCTACATAAACTTATGTAAGCTCCATAAGAATGCTGTGGCTCAGTTCCCTCATATATAAACTGAGACAGACATTACCTTTTTCATAAGCTTTTGTGAAAGTGAATTGAAACATATAATGTCCACAGAACAGGGCCTTGCACATAATAAGNAAAATTATATTATTTTCTTTCTCCCTGTTCTGGGCTTCCTTTATTACTTTATTTATTAATTAATACAGTAAATATTTAATGACCACCTGTGTCCCAAGTACTATATAAGGCACCAAGAAACATGTAAGTTTAGTTGCCATAGTTCAGAAGATCACAATCTAGGTGTCTAACATCTTCTTCCCAGTCCCTGTGGTATCAAGTGTCCTCACTGTGTCTTCTCACAATGGTTTTAAATCCGCTTTCCAGAAAGAAAACTGAAACAGCTTAGCACTGAGATATTCCGACATTTTATGTGGTGATTTCTCACAGAGTCTTTTGGCTTCTAATGGGGATCAAAATTTTAATATATATGGTAAAGTTTTAGGAATCATCTGTCTCTATGTAAGTAATGTGTAACCATCATTCATAGAATATGAAGATACCATAATTTATAATAAAATTTCCAAAGAATTTTAAAAATTGACCTCAAAGAGAGAAGTACCTGATACATAAGTAAAGAAAGCCCAGATAGTTTTGGTGGTTGATATATCACAGGTGAGCAGGTTTGGACTCATCTCACCCTAATTTGTAACACACATCCACCAGTGGTCTACACATGGTTCTTTAATTTTATTCATCCTCTTTATCCTCAGTCACTAAGACTGCACCCTCACATTCCCTAATCAACTGCTGTGTGATAAGCTTACTTTCTTATTCCATTTGGGATGTTGTAAAAAAAACACCAGAGACTGGGTGGTTTATAAACAGCAAACATTGTTTTCTCAAATTTTATTCTTTTCTGCATCAATTGATATGCTCATACGACTTTTTATCTCTAGCTTGTTGATATGGTAGGGTACATGGATTTTCAAATATTAAAATAGTCTTTCATTCCTAGAACAAATTCAGCTTGGCAATGGTGTATAATTATTTTTATAAATTTTAGGATTTGGTTTACTATTTTTTTTGTATGATTTTATATCTAATTTAATAAGAAATACTGATGTGTAGTTTTCTTCCCTTTTTTTGTTTTTGTTTTTGATATCAGGTTATATGTTCCTCTGTGGGGTATATTAGGCTATGGAGTGCTTGTCCCCCTCAGATAGGGCCTGCTATTTGGGAATTTTAGGACCTTAGGTGTTAGTGCAAAATGACACTCTAAACTGAAAGGGCCCACATCTCTGACACATCTTATGGGTGCCCAAAGCACACTGTCAGAAGAACCATCAGATGGCTGCTTCCACTCTGCTGTCCTTGTTCTCATGCTGGGCACAAGCACACATGCCCTGGAAATAATCAATAGTACACAACTTGTCATTGACCATCGTGGAGATAGCTAATGCTACCACCCAAGCCATTCAGGATCAACAAGACTCATGGAACTTACTAACCAAGTTGGTGATAGAACCAAATTCCCCTTGATTATCTGCTGGAAGAACAGAGTGGCATTTGTGTTATTGCCAACACCTCACATATATATGCTTGTGTGTGTGTGTGTGTGTGTGTGTGTGTGTGTGTGTGTGTGTGTGAGGTAGAACATCTAAGACGATTTTTAATTCTCTCTTTATTCTACAAAGTAACTTCATTTAGTTACTCTCATTTATGATATATTTTAATTATTGAGCTATGTATATCTCAATCATTCAGGGAAGGTAGAAACTGGGCTGGAGGAAATCCATGCTCAGG
>NW_017733012.1:64307-77578 GCF_001890085.2 Hipposideros armiger
TCTAATGTAAACAAGTCCTCTTCTATTAACCAGTAACTGTTCTTTGCATCCCCTTTTTCTGCTTTCCAAATGAGAGTATTTATTGTGGGTGAGTTTCCTGTTCCTCCTCATACGTTGGACAGGTGAGGCAGCTAATTTGTCTTTCACTTCATAGCTCTCTGGAACAAAAAGTCCTTATTTGGACCTGATGTAAGTCATAAGATGCTGGACCTTGAGCTCACCATTATGAATGAATGAGAATTTTGGTAGTCTTATTACTAAGTGTATTTGCATGCATGAGGGGCATGCGTATTTATCTATAAGTGGATGGAATGCAATAGATTTGGTTATTGTTTAGTAATTTCTCTCTTCTTATCCCCCACAATTATGTAAGGAGCATACTTCTTTTTTCTATTGATGTTAGGCTTGGCATGTGACTTGCTTTGGCCAATATGATGTCAGTAATGGTATGTGAACTGAGGCTCGAAATGTGTTTGCCCAGTTGGAATAGGCCCCTTGGGCTTCTGCCACTGGCACAAAGGAACATGTCCTAGAAGCTCACTGACTTTAGAAGAAAGAGAGGCACACAGAGCAGCCTGAAACTTATCCTACACTTAGGAAGCAAGCCAAACTGAGCACAACCTAGGATTTCCAAATATCCATGACTGACTAAGTCACAAGCAAGAAAATTATTATTGGCTTATGTCATTGAGTTTTTCTATGCAGCATTTTGTCAATAAAGTTGACTGGATTATGACAACATTCTCCAGAACACTGCATTGTTCCATTATATTGTGGCATCGTGTTAATCAGACCTAATGAACAGAGATAAATGGTTATCAAAGGATGGGAAATGTACAGATATTCAGGGACCTACCACATTGATGAAGTTATTACAGTTCCAATAATTTGAAACATGATGGAGTATTCACTCTAAAGAACAGTTATTGCATGTTGCAACCTCTACTATGAAGAAAAGAACAGATATTTTGGGGGTGGGGACTTTTGTGGATGTTGGAAGGAGAATATATAGCAATTAAAAATACCACTATACCCATTTATCAGCTTAGTTTTAAGGGTACCAATTTTAACAATAGCCTAGAGCAAATGAGATCTCTGAAACTAGAGATGATAGATCCAATTGAGCTAGAATACCACTCAAACAGATGATTTTTTTCATATTTGCCCCTTAGCTTGATGTACGTCTTTAAAAGCCATCAACACTTAAACAAAATTTTAAATTAAATTAAAATAAAAATAAAATTACTAGTCAATATTTAAAAGATATTAGAGATTTTGCATTAAAAATTATATTACCAGTTTATCTTCCAAATCTGGCATACTGATTATTGCCATGGAGAAATACTGGTCTTGTTTTCCCACATGGCTACAATAAGTAGACCTGAGTAGTGATAAACACTCTAATACATGTTATGCACTACAATTTCCTATCATCCATGTACATCCAAGATTATTTATCTTATCTCACCCCAACTGTCTAAGCTGGGTTCTATTTTAATTTGATCCTGAGACCAGTACTGATTCAAGTAGAATAGCAGGAAGTTCTGTTAACATTAATAGACAAGTGGTGGAAGTGATACAGAGGGAAAAAAAGATAAAGTTTGCACTTTAAAACAGCTACCACAGTGGATGAGCAGAGAATAATTCAGCTGGAAAGCTTTGGGAATTGGTGTATAACACACAACTTCAGAAATACCCTATATCAGATGTGAGAGAGCTACAGAAATTATACACCAATTGCAGACATCCTCTGGTTGAGAAACGCTCTTGGGGGAGTGTTCATCCTTTGTCATGTTGTACTTGTCACATGTCCTTAAGGGGTCAGTATGGCTTTCTCTAAAAATAGAGGGAAACCTCATGCACAGAGATGTGGGTGCTAGCAGTTGAAAGTCAACTGGAGTACATGGAAAAAATCCAAAGATATGGGTGCTGAACTGATAGGGTCATATTTCCCCACTGAATATTAATTGAAGCCCAGTTCAAAGTCACCTTGGAAGTTGCTTTCCTTAGATGCTTAAGTTTGTTTCAAAGAGAGATTCCAAAAGAATTATGATATAGTATTTATTTTCTTTCCCTCTGGTATCATAGAAAGCATAATGATCTTTTGTTTTCAACTGTTCGAGAATGGCCTACATGGATACAGCCACATGATTTGTATATAGAAGGAAAAATGCATGCAAAATATGTAGAGGTGATATATCAAAGATCTGTTTATATAAATCATCTGATTAGTTATTTGGCTTATATTAATTTGACATATCACTGAACTTAATGAGTTACCTCGGATTATTTATTTTCACATGGAAATTTTTATGAAAGTGAAGGAAAAAGGGAAAGCTTGTCTAGCATAATATGATATAATCTTTAAAAAAGAGTTGGTAAAAATCAACCTTTGAGAAATGTATATTTTGATGCAATCATAAGGTCTTTCTCTAGATCAAACAAGCAGACAGCAGCAAATAGAAAATGTAAGTCTGTTTTGCACTATACCTATGTTGGACCCTAAAGCACAATTCTACATAATGGCTGTCTGAGTTCCATCTCTGAACACTCATAACAACCAGACATTACACTACTTGCATTCCACATCTTGACATGTTATAGAAAGATATTTAAGTTGAATTAACCTTAGAATTCATAGTCCATTTACTTTCACTGGCCAGTGTAGATTTCATTCTGACTTCAATGAAAGGGTAACTGGACTAATTAATACTGTTTAACCATGTTAAAAATATCTTATTGCACTCTATGTTAATTCACAATAACAAATTACTCCCTTTTCTTTAAATATGAAGTTAAAATAAATGGACTGGATTGGAGGGGAAAATAGAAACAAAATGAAAGAAAAAGAAAAACTCTATGATAGGCAATTTATAGATGGCTAAAAACAATTAGTGGGATTGCAAATTTCTATTTAACTACATGAGATAGAAGTGTTATTAAGGATTATTCATTTGTTCTTACCAGTACAGGAGCCCTGACCAGTAGTTGTGACATCCACAACCTCACCAGGGTAATGTAGTGCTGAAGTGAGATAATTCTAACCTAGAAAATAGTGTCGATATTATTGGTTTTGGCACACATACCAACTTCATGCAAGTAGGAAATGCTGTACTTCACACCTACTTCTGAGAACTAATTTTCTGTGCAATATATTACCTTTAGACCACCACTACATATGGCAACAATATCCCCTATTCTGTCCCGGTTTTGCTAATGTCCAATATTATATCAATAAACATCCCATTACACAGCAATGGAGAATGATATATAGAGAATCATTAAGAGAGAACTTATGATATTTATTGTCAGTGATCTCATCTAAAGATATTTTTCTCTTTGAGTGTTTGATTGACATGATAAGTAATACCTCTCAAGCAGGAATTGAAAATCCTCCAGCTGGATTAGGAAAATTCTGGCACTTTAGACTATAAAGTCAGCTCATATCTAATGTTTAACCTCTTACTTGTAGCAATCCTTACCTAAGTTAAGATGAATGAGATGATTAAAAACTACAGCATGTAACAAACAATGGATGATGATGTCTGATTATTATAGTAGATTAATAATCATATCGTTAAAAGTTTAAACCATTTAAAAAGGTTTGACTCACCTATTGAGCTAGTATTCAAAATGAGATACTAAAAGAATCCAGTTTGACTAAATATATTAGAAACATTTTCACAATGAATGTTACTTATCTTTATAAAAGCCACTTTGGACAGCGTTCAGGACATGTAATCCAAGTCAGTGTTCTCAAATATGGAAACTAACCAGTTGGAAAGAACGACTGACTGATCTCTCTCTCACTCCCTCTCCTCCCCCCCACCACCCCAAGTCCTATATATCACAACTCTCTCTCTCTTTGTTCCTAATGGGAATAAGTTTAGAAATAGCCAGATCATGGCTGACTTGAATGCATTGTTCAGGGGGAAAGGTTAAATAGTATAATTCTACAGGCTTTAGAGATATATATTTACTGAATAGTGCATACTTAAGAAAAGTGTCAAAGGGAAATTCAAGATCAACTAATCAATGGAGAGAATGGTTATTTGGGGACACATGGCATATTTTTACTTGACTACTCTCTGTGTTTTAATTGAGGTCATCATAAACAGGTAACATGAATATTAACTTCTGAGGGGAGAACCACCTTGACTTCTATTTAAGACTCTTTGGTTAGATAAGGTGGCAAAGTCTCAGACATGATGAGTCTCTCTACAGAGTGCCTATGATAATCTTTGCAAACAATAAGACATCTTTGTTTCTTGCATAGAAACAGAAAATTAAATGAATCTGCAAATGTATGTCTAGGTACACCCACATATTAGCCATTTATCATGTGCTTGGCTGTGCAGAATTCAACATCCTGTTTAAAATCACAAGATAGGCGATAAGGGGGACTCAAATACTACAGAAGCTCAATGCAGCAGATAGTCCACCAAAATCATGTGACATAAAGTGAGACATTCAAAAATTCTATTTAACTATATGAGTCAATAGGAAGTATCAAAACAGCACAAAAATAAGTTTGAGGAAGTCTAAAAAGGCTGCAATAATTGTGAGACCCTGTGGGACAGTGAGAAATATCTGTTGATGACTGTACCGGCAGCAACATCCCAAGCTTGCCATTCTTGAAAGAGGAACTTGAACACATTTTGTGTCGCTGTTTCCTACTCCGTATAGTTTCTTCTCTCTTCCTTTTTGATCCAACAACTACATTTTTTCTTGGGTTTAATTGAAATCCATTTTTTCACAACAAAGAGGCTTAGCAAAGGTTCTAGGGTGCCAGAAAAACAGGTACCAGCAAAACAACCTCCCTTCAATTGCTTGTTGAAATGGTTTCTTGCTTTGCGTGAATACACTGTTACTGCTTCATCTCAGCACTACTTAGAAGGGGAAATCCGTTATTTTCTTGCCTTATGTCCACCATACCACATTGTTTCCAGACATATAGAGTCAGAGGCCATTGTGTGCCAACGTAATAATTGCAGTCAAATATGGAAGGGAAAACCATATGTACTAAAAAGAAATGGAAAGACTAATATGTTATAGAGGATTAACATATGTGTGTGTAGAATATATTATATAAGTGGATTTTGAGCTCACTAGAAAAAAGAGAGAAAAGGACAATTTTAGATTACATAAAATTTAAAAATGAAGTGAAATATGGATAAACTTGTCAGAGATTATGAATTCCATGTGCTGATATTAATCCTAAGGACCTGAAATGGCAAGATGGTTCATTAGAGCTCATGATAAGATTAGGCGATGAATGGTTTGTGTCTGCCTTATGATAGACTCACTACCAGGAACCCATCTGTAGTTATTTACTTGGTGTATAGACACAATAGTTATTCTTAGCAATTGAAAATTCCCTACTGTACCTTATTAAATTGATGGGCAAGGGGCGTTTGGTAGGAAGGGCAAGGCTTCCCTGTAGGTGTTCATCCCTACCAAATAGTAAATTGAAATCTCATCTCTGGAAGAGTCACAAAGATTTATGCCATCATTAGAAACTTGAAAGATAAAATCGAGATAATGTTTTTATATCCCTGTTTAACAGGCCCTCCCCAACTTTGAGAGCCATCATATACCATATTCTAAGTGTATCTTAAACTATATGAGCGAAAATGTCTTCAATACTGTGTGATATGCCCTTGAAGGAGAGTAAATTAAGGACATTCTGTTAAATGATATGTTTTCAAGAAACATATTTTGTGGATTATTTTGCCTGAAAGGAGAATGAGCTTATGGAAACGGTCTATGCTAACTCATGAATTAACTAAATAACAAGTTACTTGGAATAAACAAGGTGAAAATATTGTTAACATAGTTTATGAACAAACTAGTAATATCTAATTTTTAAAAATCACAGTAATGCTCAGTTTATACATGTATGTATAAAATGTATACTAATACATATAACAAAACAAGTGAAAAGCTTATACATTGAAAATTATAAAACTTTTCTGACCAGAATTTTAAAAGGATAAATGAGAAAATTTCATGCTCAGTGGACTGGAAGATAAAATATTGTTTACATGGTAATTTTTTCCCATCATTGATCTACAGATTTAATGTAATCCCTATCAAATTCCAGCAGGCTTTTCTGCAGATGTTTACAAGCAGATCATGAAATTTCTTTGGTAGCACCAAACACCTAGAAGAGTTCAAACAATTTTGAAAAAAGAATAAAATTGAAGAACTCACATTTTCTGATTTCAAACCTTACTGTATAGTAACAGATATTAAGACACTATTGTGCTGGCATATGGATAAAACATATAGATCAATGGAACAGAATTGAGAGTCCATAAGTTAATCCTTATATTTATAGCTAGTTCTGTAGGTTCAATTGATTTTTGAAAGAGGTGCTAAGGCAACTTATTGTGGGGCAGGATAGGATGTTTGACAAATAGTTTTGGAACAATTGGCTATCCCCATGTACAGAAAGGAACTTAGGTTCTTACCTCAGAAGAGTCACAAACATTCACTCAAATAAACTGTGTATATACAATACATATAAGAGCTAAACAAATGAAGGCAAAACAAAATATAAGAAAACATAACAAACTGTTAAGTCCTTGAATTAGACAAAGGTTGCTCAGCATAGTTCATTTAAAAAGTAGTTGTTAAATTGAGTTTCATTAAAATTTCAAACTTTTACACTTCAAAAGTCACCATTGAGAATTTTTTGTTTAATCAGAGAATATAGTTAACCACATAAAGGACTTTCATCTAGAATTTACAAAAAACTCTTAGAATTTAAGAAGAACAAACAAACAAAAAGGAGTGGGGAGTAAAACCCTGTTTTCTGAATCTATTGACTATTACTTCCATTAAAATGATGGCTAAAGTGATGGTTCTTTATGGTTAAAATGTGCCAATTGATTTCCATAGTTAAGAGATTTCTACCTTTTCTGTTTTCTTGCTTACTTGCTTATTTTCCTAATAAAGTGCCATAAATCCAACAAATTGGTGTTTTATTTGACTATTTTACAGAAAAGTGGTACAAGTGCAAGAAATTGAAAACTAAAATGTTGTTATGACCTATCAGAGTAATATTTTGTAGAAAGCATATTAACAAATGTTAGATTGCTGATTATTTATTTATTTATTTAGACTACCTTCTTAGGCATCCTTACATCCAGACAGAAGCTTCAGTAACAGCAATGTGGTGTTTCTTTTCTGTACAATTTTTAAGTGGATGACTTCATAAAATTTTGTTCTGTAAAACTGAGATAGCATTTTAACTTCTTGGCACTTATCATAAGCCAAATCAGAATCTGATAAGAGACCGGCTATTTAGCAAGTTCTTTCAGTATAAAGAAAACTCTCAGGAAAACAGTAGAAATTTACTAGTTTAGGAATAGAATTAATTCTAATGAAAATCAGACATAATTTAAAAACATATACTAGCCAGAAAAAATACTATTACTCTTAAGAAAAATACATATATGTACATACACCTACATATAATTTCAGGTCATAATGATCTTTGGTGACAATATTTTAAAATTTTGACATTTGATTTTTTTTTTAATTGGGGAAGGGGAACAGTGTTGGGGAATTGGGGAAGGGGAGCAGCCAAGTTGTTGTCCTTCAGTCTTAGTTGTGGAGGGTGCAGCTAGCTCAGCTCCAAGTCCAGTCACCATCTGGCTGCCCGTTGGCAGCACGTTACAGCTCAGCTCAAGGTGCTGTGTTCAATCTTAGTTGCAGGTATGTGCAGCCCACCATCCCATGTGGGAGTCAAACTGGCAACCTTGTTTTTAGGAACACATGCTCTCATCAGCTGAGCCATCCTGCCACCTGTTGACAGCTCAGCGGCAGCTCAGCTCGGGCGCAGCTCACTGGCCCATGTGGGAATCAAACCAGTGACCCTGTTGCTCAGAACTTGTGCTCTTAACCAACTGAGCCTCTCGGCCAGCCCATGACATTTGATTTTAAGATATGAAGAAACATTGAAAAAACTAGAACACTTATGTTTTTCAGTAGTAGACATTTTTTATTGTTCTTCCCTTTGGGCAATATCATGGATGACATAGCAATATGATTTTATATAATATGATTATTCTCAAGAACATGGATTACTTTTAAAATAAAAATAAATAAAATCCAAGAATAGGATATATAGAATTAGAATAAAAGAAAACCAAGAAGAGAATGTTGAGATGAGTTACTTTATCATACATAAAAATAAGTGAAAGAAGAGTAGTGAGAAGAGACAGGAGGTTGTGATCTGAGAGGAGTTAGTAGATTTAAGGAAGAGATGCACCCAAAAGTAAGAAAACAATATAGAAATTGATAGAGTTAGAATAAAGGCAATTAGATAATTCAGCACCCTTACTTAACAGAAATAAGAGCCTGAGAAATGTAGGCATTAATGTCATGAAGAGCATATGGGCTCTATCTAAGAGCATAGTAGACAAATCAGTTCAAATCATGGCTCTAACATTTACTTACAGTGTAACCTTGGCTAGTTACTGAATCTCAGTGTCTACATTAGGATGATTTATGTTTTAATAAACTACTGTAAAATGCATGATGGTTTTAAAGAATCCTGTACAGTATAAATGCTCCATCAGTGGTACTTTCTTTGGGTGACACGGGACATATAGCTGCTTGATAGTAAATAAGGAAATTGGAAATTTCCTTATTTCCAATTTCCTAAGAAATAAGGAAATCCTGCTGTCCAGTGTAGTGGTTGTTTCCTTTTACTTAAATAGTTAATGTGTTCAATTCCCACAAGCATAAAAAAACTAATATCACAATCTTCTTTTTTTATGTCTTTAAAAATAAAATTAATTGGTTACAGAAAAAATCATAGTATTACGCTTTATTAGGTTCTAACAATTGTTATTATCTTATATAATTGATAACAAATAAATATGTAGTGGATATTATAACTAATGTCTGTGTTTTATTAGACATTATTTGTATTGCATTCTAAGGGTCCTATCACTGTATATCTCTTACAAACACTTGTGTAATCTTACTCTTTTGCCTTCAATATGCAATAAAATCGAGCTTTATAATTATACAGTTTATAATTGAGAAATTAAATGTTCATGTACATGTTCTTATTCTAAGATTGTTGGAAATGTATAATAAATCTGCTTACTGTGATCTGTTTTTATTTCTTATTTATATATCGTATCTGTAGCTTGCCTGAGGAAGCAAACTTATTTGTAAATCATTTTTATAAAACCTAGTAACAGCAACCTTAAAGCACATATAGAACTTCTGTGCCTACCCAAACATGTGACAATAATAGGGATCGACGTTATTTTTATTCCTTCCAACTATTTTCCCCTTTTTTTGGATTCTCATTTAAAAGGGAAGGCACAAAGCTCTTGGCATATCTCCGTTCATATTGATGCAATAGGAGATTGATTATTTTTCTGACTTTTGTTTCTTTCCTAGTGATTTTTTCATCATTCTAGTTTTTCTTAAAAATGAAATTTTGCCACGTGGCTTCTAGGGGATTTCACATTGTCTTTCTGTGTAGAAACAGAATATGATTTTGATATTATCAGGTTATGGTTGGCTTGTATATCATAGGAACAGCTCACTGCAGGGCTTTTAAAGTTGGTATTTGCATTTACAAGTTCTACAGTCCTGTTATTTCTAACCTTCACTGACCTGAAAAAAGACTGCAACTATAAAATAGCAGGGTTTGCAAGAAAATATGTATCTTATTTTTATGATGTTCCATCCCCTCCAGAGTAATGATGGCCGATAGCCAACAACAGTAAGATAACAGTTTCCTGCTGTGATTTCATTGAGTGGCAAGAGAAGCATTTCTTCTATTTAGCTTTGACATATACGTACTGTCACTCACAACTGAATTGGCCTAGACTAAGCCGATGTTTTTGCTTTGGTGAAGGATTTTTTGTGGCTGTTCCTTCTACATTTGTGTTTGTTTGCTATTGTTTGATCTAAAGATAAGGCCAAATCAAGTGGGAACAGAAACATTCTAGGAGCTAGTCCTATGAATGACTCATGAACTGATATTCTGGAAGCTTCAGGGACTCAAGAATAATTTCTTCTCTCAAAACAACCATGTACAGCTAACTGCACAGGTTGTGTACTATACAATGTCAGGGGGCATTGTGTGTAGACCAGAAGTCTATATAATTTTTCTATAAAGGGCCAGATGATAAACATTTTAGGCTTTGCAAGTCACCTATGGTCTCTGTCATTTTTTTCTTTTTTCTTTCTTTCTTTCTTTCTTTCTTTCTTTCTTTCTTTCTTTCTTTCTTTCTTTCTTTCTTTCTTCTTTCCTTCCCTCCTCCTTTTTTTTTAACATTCTTTAAAAATGAAAACAGACACTGAGAGACAGAGAAAAAACTGATACATAACCCTCTCTTTTTTTTCTATTTTAAGTTATGATTTTATTCTAATCATTTTGGAAAATTCATTTGTTTATCACCAAGAAACTTATTTGATGAGAGGTGGCCATGTTTCCAGATAGAAACCATCAGAAAAATAACACTCGAGAAATAACTCTACTTCTCTAGTATTTCTAACAAACATTATGACTCAGTAAAAAGGCAGCAACTCCCAAAGCCTATTTTTATTTTTAAATCACAAATTACTCAGTAATAGCTTAGAAAAAAACACATGCTGCTGAATGATTTTTAATTTTTTTTTCTTCACCACATGCAAGTTATACTAACAGAGCTACAGTAATATTACAGAGGCATTTAAGTGAAAATATTTCAGTATTGATTCTATATTGAAACCTAAATCTTACGTTTGAACTTGCACCAGGATTAATTTTATCAGAAACATTTCTCTATCTGAGCATACCTCAAGATCTTTCTCATTATGGTATCACATAAGTGTCATAAGATAATAATTGTAGTAGTTCTTTTGCCCAACTCTGGTCACTCATCCTCGCTAAATTATTTTATTTTATTTTATCTCACTGCTTAAAATGGGTTAGCATAAGTAAGTTTCACTAAGGAGTTAGTAACAAAAATTTACCTCTAAAAGGATGTCCATTCCTGTTCTTCCATCTACCACTAAGCAGAGCCTACTGGATCCGTCACTTTTTCCTCACCCAGCAAGCTTTGCCCACTCCTCCTCCAAGGCTGTTCTGATAGCAGCAGTACATCTTTGCCACGGAAGCTACCCATTAACAATTGCATGGAAATGTGTTCAATCAAGGTACCTTGTTGTCTCCTGACCAAGTACCTGTATTTAATCTAAACTGGAATACCTGAATGTTCCCTGGCAGAAATGAAATCCTGTGGGATGTGGCACAAAAAAGCAAAAGTGATTTTCTCTGTGTTGAATCTGTTCGTTAGCGTCTCCTGTCTAGATCACTGAAGCTATGCTAGGGCCTGCCCTCAGAGACTCGGTCCTTCAGCCTTGCCTATAAGTCTATGACTTAGCTTCAGTCTTCACAGTATTTGGGTACACAGCATGATAAATTAGCCAGAGCTGGAGTCTGTTGCTTGCAAGCAAAAACCCTACATGATAAAAGAAGTATAATATTGGCTAAAATATATATCTATCTCCAGGACAGATTTTCAGTGGGAAAAGAAGCTGTTAAAAGTTGTATAGTTTCTATTGAACATTCATCCTCTTTGGTTTGACTTTGAGTGATTTTATTCTTAGGATTTTTCTGTTCAATCTTATTTCTACAACATAGTATAATAAGATAGGTTTAGAATCTTTATCTCACTGGGAAGGGAGCGTCTATTCCCTGATCATTCCTTTCTCCAGGCTTTTAAAATAAATATAATAGAAACTAGGATTTAAAACAAAGGAGGAATGAAGAAGGTTGTTTTATACATCTTTTAAATCTTAAAATCAAAAAGCAAAAAGTCTCTTAGACCCCTACTTGCCTAGTGCATGATCAGGAAATGTTTAAAAGCCCAATCACCAGCAATCCACTGATGTCATCGGTTCAGTTGAAATCTTCTATCTCTAGTCTAGAGACTGCTCTGTGCTGTGTTTAATCTTCATGGACCAAAAGGGTTGGTATCAATTCTAAAGATGGCTGGTAATTATACATACATAATTTTACAATCAATAAGTACTCTGATATATGTGTGGGCAAATGAATTGAATAGGCTTTTTACAAAATAGAATATCCAAACAGCCAATAGGCATATAAAAAGTGACCATTTTATTGGTCAATCAATGAAGAATGAAGTACAAATTAAAACTACAATGTTCTACAACTACACACCAATCAAATGTACTAAAATAAAAATAAGGAAAATGCCAAATATTGTCAAGGATGTGAAACAAGTTAAACTCTCAATGTGGCTGACAGGAATGTAAAACTGATAGACTCTGATAAAATTGATCTATGAAAATACTGTGACTCCACCATTTTACTGTCAGGGTACTCCTCTAAGTAAATATGTACATATATATTCACAAAATGCTATGTACAGGGATGTTCACAGTGGCATTAATTATACTTGCCCAAATAAAAACCAATACAAATAACCATCAAAAGTAGAATTGATAAGTAAATCATATTTATAACAAACAATACTATATGACAATGAGCTGAATGAACCATGATTACATACAACCATACGAATAAATCTCATCAACATAATGTTGAATGATAAAGGTCCGTTTGAAAAATACAATTATATTATATAATATAACTTACATAATATTCAAAATCAAAGATAAGAAATTACTGTATCATTATACAAGTCAGGATAATAGTAATGCTTGAGGGGCAGTAGTGTCTACAAGGGGGCAGATGGGTCCCTGGGTTTCTTGTAAAGTTCTGTTCTTGATCCAGATGCCAGCTGCACCAGTTAATTCATTCTGTGAAAAATTTGTCAAGCTGTATCTCTTTGATCGGTGAAATTTTCTGAATACGTATATGATATACATGAATAAAATATTTACAGTAAAAAATAAGTATCCAGAACAAGAATCAGTGTGATGGAGTTTGACTATCTCCTTCTTGGAGACAAGACTTACATGATGCTAATCAGCAAGATGTGTTTATGTTTTAATATTGCACAAATCATTAAAAACGCCTGTAAGTTTCTCGTCTACTACTTCTATAACTCATTCTATACTCATTATTGAAACAAAATAAATCTATAGTTATCAAAGATATACTTATTTACCAATGCAGAAAGGAACAGAATTAATTATATTAAGAGTAATGGAGTGAAACAACTTATGAGAAAGGTACAGAACATTAGGTACTACCAAATATTACTACCATGAGCAATTGCAAACTTCTAAAATATTTTTTGGTGTAAAATTGCTCAAAATAT
>NW_017733012.1:80478-82147 GCF_001890085.2 Hipposideros armiger
AGGTATATCTGAGCAAATATTTACTAATTTCTCTGGGCCTCAGTTTATGAATCTGTAAAATAGAGAAAAATAGTAGTATCTGCCTTACAGGGTTGCTATGAAGATTATAGAAGTAAACATATAAACATTTGGAGCCATTCCTGGCCCATAAAGTAGAGTTAATCATGACACTTGTCTACAACCAACACCCTTTGTGTACTCATGACCTAGTGCAATAATTACCCAAATCAGGTTATTTTGTTTAAACCTACACCCACACATCTAACTGCCTTCATTAGAATGTTACAAAACAAAACCCAAATGTCATAGCTTTTTATTTATAAATGATTCAGTATATAACTATGTCTCTCTAATGGATCAAATCTCTCTTCTTCACTCCTCTCTCTCTCTCTCTCTCTCCGCCCCTACCTCCCTCTCTGTCTCCCTCCCTACAGTAATGTATTAAAATTAACACTAACAATAACTTAACCCCGTTTATATCAAGTCATCGTTGTATCTGCTACTTTTCAAAATATCATTTTTTTAACCCAAAGCAAGATGCAGACATGTTCTACACATTTGATTGACATGACTTTTAAGTCTCCTTTAATAACAATAGATTAAAATTTGGCATCATGACATTAAAAATGTTTGTGAAGTGCCGAATATTTAAAGTAAATGATTCCAAAGTCAACAAAAATAGTTTTTCAGCATTTATCTTGTGCATCAGTGTAGATTTTCTAGGTGTAGATTTTCTAATATTAAATTTGCTGAATGCACTTACAAATGCAAAGTAGGAATCATTCTGAAACATCCCATACTTATCTGTTAGGCAGGTTTATATCCCACAGAAATGCTACACACACTTGGGAATCTAACAACCTATTTTATTTATTTATTTTTATTTGCTGATCTTAGAACTATAAAATATTTGATTAAGCTCATGGAAAAATAGTTAATATCTGAGGTTAGAACCATGTTTAATTCATTTATTACCTTTTCAAATCCTATTTTGTTTTTAAATATGGCTTCCTCTTTATATCCAATATAATGAACCACTGTGTAGATTTTCAATCTATCAGACAAATTTCTTAAACTGATTAATCACTCAACAAATAGGTTATCAGGGAATTTGATAACATAGTAATCATGTTAATGCAGACTAGGTGCTTCTAGACAGTTCTGCAACTGGTTTTCAAACTGAGTATAGTAAGTTTGATAGCTTTTAACATAGCCAACAGAAAGTTATAACAGAGCTCCAGGTTCTTTATGATTTATTTTTAATTTTGTGAAATAAAATAGAATGTCTGAATATCCAAAGATTCAATAAAACACCCAGAAATTTTACAATTATATCAACATAATTTTAAAACTGGAATAAAAAAATTCTTTAAACTATGTATTTAAAATGAACATAATAATGTCAATATATACTCCACAGTAATATGTTTCTTAATTATTGAATAATATAGCAAAAGTGAAATGGAAAATTTGCCCAGCTATCTAGATATTCATTTAATTTAAGCAAAAAAATTTGGTGGCATGAAATATCAGATAATTGCTTAAATTCTTCATTTTATTTTGTATGTGTGTAAGCCAAACCAAAGATGAATCATATCAGTAAAGAAAAAATCAACCTAATTTTATAATATTGAAATTTTTCCAGATGGAGGAATATTTAAGTAGAGTG
>NW_017733012.1:83061-84512 GCF_001890085.2 Hipposideros armiger
TTGACTAAAACAAAATAAATGCTCTTGTTCTGAGCACTCCAAATTAAAAACCATAATGCTTGACATATGATTAAACTCCTTTAACTTTTTATTCAAGACATAAAAGCAGATGACAGTTGAAGTCCTCAGTGTTTTCTTCCTCTCTCTTTTTTACCCCACGGGCAGCCACTCTCATGAAGCTGGTGTGCTGCTTTATGCCTCAGCACTAACTCCTGGCATCATTCACAGTTTAGCTAAATTACTCCATAATATTGCTGCCTTGGGCATCCATTCTTTGTGGCCAAGCAGCCAGCAGGGGCCTTGAAATGACCTCAGCTCCTCCTGCCAGCACATGCCCTAGATAACAGACTGTAGAGTAACAACTAAAGTTAAGTTCCTGAAATGATAACCCCAACATTGTCGCACCTTAGATGAAACTGCCATAAAAGTTACCAAATCCCTGCTCTTTCTGGTTTGAATTGACCCCCCTGGCGCTAACCCAGGAACCTCAAAGCAGAACCAGCTGCAGACCTTAAAAATGGCATGTGCCTCAGGCCCTGCAAGCCTTGCTCTCTCTGCCTACAGCCTGCCTTGACCTCCCTGTGTATCTCCTCCAGACCTGTGACTAAAACTTGATTTCACTTTCCTTTGCAGCCTGATGTTGGAGAGTGGCCTACCACCCAGGACTCCAGTTAACAAATGTTAATTTAAAGTTACAACAGGTATGTATCTAAATGGTATTTTTTTTGACATTTTAAGGTTTGTAAATGATTTTATTCTGTAGCTGAGGTTATCAACCATGCTATATCTATTCATCAGTATGATTTCAGGATTGTAAGGGTTAAACACAGACAAGCACTTATTTCTTTCACCAGGACTAGCATTTCAGGCTTTTCCTGTTTTGTGCTATGATAACAAGCGTGATGAACATCTATGGATGCGTCTTCATGTGCAAATGTGCAACAGTTTTTTGTAAATGTAGAAGTGGAATTTCTGATTCATGGGTTATTCATATTTTTAATCTTTCAATGATCACTCTCCTTTGACTATTCAGAACCTTATCCTCAACTTTAGAGGTGTAATTTCAATTCTCCTGCCAAGTTTTGATGAAACAACAATATGGTCACAACATTTGGGAAGAAGCTTGTTAAAAGAAAAACTGAGGAATACAAAAAAAAGTTAAGTGTTGATTTGTGCAAAAATCGATTTGAATCAGGCTGTCCCAAACTGGAAGTGATTAGGGGCGCTCTGTTGATAAGAGCTGGGGGAGAGACTTCTATAGAGGAAAGGTGGAAACACAGCAAGGAAATTATTGATTAGCTATAGCTTAAAGCTTAGTTGGCTGTTTGTGATTGATTGTCCTTAGCTTTCAATTTTGTAACCTTGTGGCATTTACAGGCTTAGATTTTGATTTGTTTGCATAGGCTGTCAACACTAGAGCCATCCCAGTCTAATGGCCTTTTAATTCATTT
>NW_017733012.1:87712-89011 GCF_001890085.2 Hipposideros armiger
TTCTAGGATGAGTTCATGAAATTACTGTTTGACCTCATACATATATATGTATATATACTCATATATAGCAGGTATTAGTCAGTCATTGGTGAAGATATGGAGTAACAGGAACTTTTATTTATGGCTGGTAAGTGTTGAAAATTGTTAAGCCACTTTGGAAGACAGTCTGGCAGATTCTTACAAAGATAAAACATAGTCTCAAGAGATGATCCAATAATCATGATGTTAGATCCTTACCAAATTCATATGAAAACATTTCTATACAAAGCCTACATATGGATATGTTCAGAAGCTTTATTCATAATCACTAAAAACTGGAAGTAAGCAAGATGTCCTTTGACAGATGAAAAGGTAAACTATTTACATCCATACACTACTACTTAGCAATAAAACAGGATGAGCTATCAAATCATGTAAAAACTTGGAAGAATCATACATGGAAACTGCTACATGAATAAAGCCAGACTTGACACATACTATCGGATTCAATTTAGAGGACATTCTAGAAAAGACAAAATCTAAAGACAGTAAAATGATAAATGAAGGGGTGAGGGGGCATCGACTAGGTGAAGCACCTGAGATTTAGGGAGGGGGGTGTTGACATTATTCCATATCATACTGTAATGGTATATATATAAGAGTATAAATTTGTCAAAACCCATTGAAATTTATAGCACAAGTGAACATTTATGCATTCAAACTTAAAAATACATAGATTTAGAAGATAGAGGAATTTCATGAGAAATACCAACTATGACAAAAGAATCTAATTGTGTTGAAATGTGTATGAAATGACGTGTGCGTGTGTGTGTTGGAGGGGAGCATATATGGAAATAGTCGCCCATGTAACTTTGGAAGGGAATGGAGTCTGTAAGAATAAAGGTAAAAGAGCTGTATATAAGCATCGTACTGTACTTGATAAAGTTCTTCACCATGGGGGTGCTGATTACAAATCCAGAAATCACTATACATATATACCAGAATGAAATGATTAAGCATATGGATGGCACAGGGTAAAGCAGGGTTTCTCATTTCAGGAGAAGAACATTGCAATCAAGGGGGAAGTCTAGACACTAGTTTCATGTAGTAATAAATTAGAGTTGAAGGCATCGATATAAACTCATGTTCATTTGTGTTTTTTTTTTAGATTTTTATTGGGGAATTGTGGGGATGGGAACAGCGCTGTGGAATTGGGGAAGGGGAACAGATAAGTTGCTATCCTTTTGTTCTTCAGTCTAGTTGTGGAGGACATTGCTTCACTGGCCCAAGTTGGCACCATCATTGCGCTCTTCCCGGGCA
>NW_017733012.1:93881-99064 GCF_001890085.2 Hipposideros armiger
TATGCCAGGTGGTGTTTTTGATTAACAGGTTAAGTGCATGGGAAGAACAGCAGGGAGGTAATGAGATGTGTTCTGAACCAGAACTATCTTACACTGTTTACTAGTAAATCCATTGTTGCAGGCAGTCTAGAAAACGTAAGGAAAGCCATTTGCAGTTTTATAAATGTGATGGCACCTGTCAAATTTGAATTAGTACGCATATTTTATTCACTAATATAATATATTCACACATGTTTTATTCACTAATATGTTGGTGCTTAAGTGAATCAATAAATACTTGTGAATTAAATCTTAGATAATTTATTCTTTTCCTATTTATCTCTGTTTTTTTCTTTCTTATGAACATCCTCCTCAACAATGCAATAGATATTCCTCTAAGAGTTATTCTTCCAAGTATTTAATAGTTTGCGTTGTCTTTTCTTGCATCTCTCACTGCCTATCAACATTGGTTTGGAAAGACAGTTCCAAAGACAGGCATTTTGTTATTATTAGCATTTTTAAGTAATCAGAATAAGCCTAATCCTATGCTATTACTTGTAAACTTAATGGTGGAATTGGTCAAATTCAATTTTCCACCTCATAGTGTGCTAGGAGAAAAATTCATAAAAACATAGTCTTTGGTTTGGTTTAAAGAAGCAAATGTGAATTGAATTTTGGATTTAAACATACATGTTTAATTCTCTGGTCAGTCATTCAAGTCACAAAAAACCCACTTGAATTCCTAAACCTTTAAATTTGTACTCCACCATCCAAAATTTCTAGATAACCTGTGCTACTTGTCTGTTTCATAAATGGGCTTTTCCTTGCCACCAAATTTCAAAGCGTTTTCTAAGATAAATACAGAATTAGGAGTATCTTCTTAATCTGTCCCAAATCTCTCTTCTGTAGGCTTACTCTCAAGACAGAAATTCCTACAATTAGTTGCTTTTTTTGTGTGTGTGAGAAAGGCACATCTCATATCGTTGGTAATGCTATAATATGTGTCAACACAACAGGATCTATAAACACCTTAGCAGAAAATATTAAATCTCATCAGATAGCAGAGATGCAGCTTCCAGGGAATTTTTGCAGGACAAGGCGGTCTTATTTACTGATTACAAAGTCAGTAGAAGAGCACTTAGTTGTGTTTTGATAAAAGGTTATAAGGGGGAAAAAGGAAGAAAAGAGAGCTGAAACAAAGGAGAAGAGCATGTTAAAAACAAACGCTAAAAAAAACCAAAAAACAAAAAAACCCCAAATGCTCCCTTTGTCTAAATTTTGCCTTACAGGTCGTTACCTTACCCCAGTGTGCTTTAAGACTATATTTACAGCCTGTAACATTTTTTTCTTATTAAAATTAAATTAGAAGGGTACCAGAAACGGAAGATTAGATGTAAAAGTTGACTCTTAATACTGTTTTATCTCAATCATAAATTTCCTTTGAATTGTTGTTTTGCATTATTCATGCCAAAGGTAGAAACTGACTGCATGAGAAGGAACATTACAAATTGAATGTCCTACTTTTCAAATGACATCAATTAGGATAGCTTTCATGGCTGGACAAGTTACTTTTTAACATTTGCTTAATGAAGCTTACACTCCTAATTTTACCTCACTTAGTTTAATTTGTTTATGCTGTTTTTTTCTATAAGAGTCCAAGAAATGAAAAATTTAACAATAATTATTATTTTACTAATAATGTTCTATGTCACTAAAATGTTCAATTGTCACTTTTTTGTTATATTCTGATGATGTTTTTAAAGGCATAGTCCACATACAAATTACATGTGTTGATTATTTTTAAAATGGGCACTGATTTTATGAATTTCTGTGAGTGCTGAGAAGAATTCTACCTACATTTTGGTTAGCTATGACTCCACAGACCATAGTTGTCAGATGGCAACTAAGCAATCTAATATAAAAGGTAGGAAAATTCAATCTCAAAAGTTTAATGTGGAAAATAACAAAAGAATGCAACATGGGCTGAAGAAATTTGATTGGGACTGTTTCTGTCTACAGACATCCCATTATGGCCATTGACCATGAATCTAATTAATAAAATAATTAGCATATAACAATTACACCTGGAAATTTTTTTATTCTTATGTCTGCCCCATCCCTATTTATTCTCTATCTATCATCTATCTATCTATCTATCTATCTATCTATCTATCTATCTATCTATCTACCTACCTACCTATCTACCTATTTATTTAACAGCAGGAAAGCTGCCTTTAAGGGTAAATTTTCCTGATTGCAAAGGCTTGAGCATTTTCATTTCTAATTCAACAAACACAGGGGCCAATCAACTAACATAAAAGAAATAGGGGTCCTTGTTCTTTATTGAGTACTTGAACACACTTGGTTTGCCATTATTAATGTGATGAAATCTCTGGCAGAATGTTTGTGTCACATGCTGTCATTTGTGGTGCCATAACCCAAAGTGAAATTAATGAAGAGCTTCATGAACTTGTCAGCTAGATGCAGTTTAACTCCTTCAGTCCTTTATCAGTAATATCTCATTTACAAGATACTTGAAGTTTGAACAAGCTGACCTTTGAAATATTCCATGTTTGACTTCAGTATTTTTTCAAAGCTATGATTACATTACATTATAATGACAAGGATTATGAAGACACTGGCAATGCATATGAAAATACATAATGCAGCAGGGTTAGTTTAGCAATGGTAGAAACATATTTACCAGCAATACTGTCTTTCCATCAGTTGTGCTCCACAGTCAAAGTTGACACCAATATTTATTATTCAAAACAGTGGACTGCAAGCGTGATGAGAAACCTGCACCCATTTGTAGCAGGGGTATAAATATAACCTAAAATGCGAACTCAGCAATTGTGGATTAGTTTTTAAAAGCTAGGAACTTTGCTGGTTCCGTCCTTTGAATTTAATAGCTATATGAGACTCTTAGGGGAATTGGATGACATACTTGATTTTGTGAAACAGTGACCATTTATTTGATTGGGACAGAGCTATGGCAATGAACACAAAGAATTGATTAGTCAACTGAACTTTAGGTCTCCGTTTTTCAAATGGAGGGCTGTGACCNAAAGAAAGAAAAGTATAAAATTTGCATTTGCAACTCTTTTTAAATAAACAATGCTGGAGGAAAAAATAAATGGCCAAGGTGATTCAATAATATTATCAGATTCCTACAGATTGATTCCCTTTGAGTAAATGTATTATAAATAGACTACAATCAAACAATGACACTGTTTATAAACAAATAAGGATAGGAATGATGTTGAAAGATTCTGAAAGATTACTGATCACTAATACATTGAAAAATAAATTCTTACATTCACATACTGTGAATTTCTGTCCTAAGGGACAAATATTGCACTTTATGGACAAATAATAGAATTACTTAGGAGAGTCTTCATTATTACTTATTGAAGCTTTACTTCAATATAAGCAGTGGAATTATTCTAAAACTCTGGCAAAGTTTACTACAAACACTGCCAGCAGTCATTTCAAAGTGGAGATAGATTTATATATTTCTATCTCCTTTGTACCCCATATGATAAATGTATGTATATACACACCAGGAGTGCCAAAAAAGTACACACATTTTAAGAGATGTTATCTCTTTTCGAAATTGAATTGAATTATGGTAGCAATGTGTAGTATGATGTTTGCTCATAAGATGGCATTAATAAAATGAATGCTAGTGTCACTATGTGATAGACGGGACAGTCAAAGAAAATGGTGGGAAGCATGGTTGTCATTTGAGGAACTCAAGACCATTTTGAAGTGGTATTTGAAATTTGAGAACATTCTCCTGACTTAACACCCCTTGACTTCTACCTATGGGGGACCTTAAAGGATGTGGTGTACCGTATAAAACTGGCTACACTGGGGGCACTTCAGGAAGAAATTGAAATGGCATGCACAGCAACACAAGTGGACACTTTGGTCAACTTTGTTCAAGCAGTAGTTCACCATAATCAAAAGTGTCTGGATGCTGATGGTAACCACTGTGAGCACCTCTTGTAACTACAGAAGTCAAATGTGACTTGTATTCATCTTTTGTTATCGGTATATATTGAGTAGTATAATTGTAATAGTTTTTCCTTTCTTAAAATGTGTATATATTTTTATGTATGATCTACAATATGGTGAATGTTTAAAAAACTTATTACAGTAAAGGACACATTACCATTAATCCCCCTCAAAATACCCCCCTTTGTTTCAAACACTCTCATTCCATTGTTCTTGCCATTTTCTGAAGCACTCCTGGAAGTCCTCATTCATGAGTGTCTTTAGTTGTGCCATTGTGACTGCCTTGATGTCCTGAATTTATTCAAAACGTTTACCTTTCATGGTCAGTTTGATTTTGAGGAAGAGCCAGAAGTTACATGGTACCAGATCCAGTGAATAAGGTGCATGAGGACACACCACAATGATTTTGTTTGACAGAAATTGCCCTACCAGAGGGATATGTGACATGGAGCTTTTCTGTTGTGACCACAAAATACGGTGAATACTGCTGCTGAGGACCACCCAACAGAAAGGCAGTGATCTCCAATATGGGAAGCTGCCCATCAAACATTAGTAACACTGTGTGACAAGTTTCAATTTGTTCAGTGCAGTCAGTCAGGTGTGAGCTACGGTGTGCCATAAATCATCCTCCATCATGACAACACTCTTTTGAGATATTAATATTTAAATAAGTAGACTAAGTAAAATATATTGCCCTCTATAATGTGGGTGGGACTCATTCAATCAGTTGAAGGCCTGGATAGAATAAAAAACTGAGCCTTACCCCGGTAAGAGAGAATTCTGTCTGATGGTCTTTGAACTAGAATGTTAGCTCTTGCTGGTTTTATAGAAGCTTCTGGCCTTTGGACCTGAACTGCTGCATTGGTTCTACATTGGATTTGGGACTTGCCAGCCTACATGATATAACTGTGTGAACAAATATGTGCACTACATATGCTATTTGTTTTTCTGGACAACCCTAATACAAATATCAAGTTCTTTTTCTGTAATTGATAAGAGGTGAGCACATTAAATTTATCAATGTGATGTTCTGCAGTTATAAAAAGTTATCTTCAGAATGACTATTATCAGATAAACAAAAATAATAATTATTTCTGTTATCACAGATCAAATTGAAATAAATATATTTGAAGAAAGAATTGCATAGCCAAAGAATGTCTCCTGAATGCATAACTCTATTGCTC
>NW_017733012.1:103520-105000 GCF_001890085.2 Hipposideros armiger
AAATAGGGGTCCTTGTTCTTTATTGAGTACTTGAACACACTTGGTTTGCCATTATTAATGTGATGAAATCTCTGGCAGAATGTTTGTGTCACATGCTGTCATTTGTGGTGCCATAACCCAAAGTGAAATTAATGAAGAGCTTCATGAACTTGTCAGCTAGATGCAGTTTAACTCCTTCAGTCCTTTATCAGTAATATCTCATTTACAAGATACTTGAAGTTTGAACAAGCTGACCTTTGAAATATTCCATGTTTGACTTCAGTATTTTTTCAAAGCTATGATTACATTACATTATAATGACAAGGATTATGAAGACACTGGCAATGCATATGAAAATACATAATGCAGCAGGGTTAGTTTAGCAATGGTAGAAACATATTTACCAGCAATACTGTCTTTCCATCAGTTGTGCTCCACAGTCAAAGTTGACACCAATATTTATTATTCAAAACAGTGGACTGCAAGCGTGATGAGAAACCTGCACCCATTTGTAGCAGGGGTATAAATATAACCTAAAATGCGAACTCAGCAATTGTGGATTAGTTTTTAAAAGCTAGGAACTTTGCTGGTTCCGTCCTTTGAATTTAATAGCTATATGAGACTCTTAGGGGAATTGGATGACATACTTGATTTTGTGAAACAGTGACCATTTATTTGATTGGGACAGAGCTATGGCAATGAACACAAAGAATTGATTAGTCAACTGAACTTTAGGTCTCCGTTTTTCAAATGGAGGGCTGTGACCCATTAGAGGGGACATAAAACCAATATAGGGAGGTGTCACTAATATTAAAAAAAAATGAAACAGAATAGAAATATTAAAATACATCACTGGTAATACAGATATTTCTAAATGAAACTATTACATGTATGCATTTGCATGTATGCTTGCTGGTTCATGGAAAGTTTATTGTATAAAGGGTAAATATAAGAATATGGAAATTTCTCAAGATAATTCAATGGAAGGAAATAGGAAAGCTTCTTAGCTTAAACCTGAAGAATGAGTAAATGTTTGCATATATTAAAAAGGTGAAAAGGGCAGGAGAGAGGAATGGGGGCAGGTTTTAGGCTTGAACAAGTAGGTGGGTGATCATGCCATTAACTACCATGGACATTAATGAGGCAGAATGACTTTAAAGGAGATAAATATGATTAACTGAATTTCAAAAAACAAATTTAAATAACTAAAACTTGTATAGCACTTACAATGTACCGGGTCTATTTTAATTCAAAAGAAAGTACTAACCATTTAATCCTTAAAGCAATTCAATTTGTATAGGTATTATTATTTTCATTTTATAGATGGGGCAGTTGAAGCAGAGAGAAGTTCAATTAATTTCTAATGATTACAGGGAAAATTAATGACAAAGCCAGGCTCAATCTTGGTAGTTCAGCTTCAAAATATGAACTTATAGCCACTACACCACATTGCCCGCAATATGTTGGGTTTGAAGTGTTCATTCACCTGTTCACAAACTGA
>NW_017733012.1:105760-109509 GCF_001890085.2 Hipposideros armiger
TGCAGAGAGCTTGCTCTCTCTTCTTGCCATGTGAAAACACAGTGAGAAGGTCTACAAGCCAGGAAGAGAGTTCTCCCAAGAAACTGACCATGCTGTCACCTTGATCTTGAACATTTAGCCTCCAGAATTGTGAGAAATAAATTCCTGCTGTTTAAGTCACCCATTCTATGTGTTTGATCAAGCCTTAGATACCATATCTCTAGAAAATTCTACAGACTTCACTAATGTTTTACACTCTTCATGCAAATTATAAGATACCTTTTCAGAATGCTGCCTCTCAAGGTTTTTTGTGTCTACTTTGAATGCTTCACGCAAAGTGTGCTTGGAGCACAAAGAGATATCCTGGTACTATCTGTTATGATGAATATACTAACCAAGTTGTAGGAACAGTTTTAGGTCTGCTTACTAAGGAATTTTTACTTAATTTTGCATCATAAATTTGCTTTTGCCAGTTTGCAACATGGGTACATATCAGTTGGTTAAATAATTACTTTAGCTCTGTGAACCTTAGATCACATATCAACTATTTCTGAGAATATGGAGCACTGTGTAGGAAAAAAAATCACAGTTCCGAAGTGTCCTGGCTCCTCTTTTTAAAATAGTATTCAGCATATCCCAGTGAAGAACACTTTGGTTAAAGAAGGTCTATTATTCCTAGTTCCAGTGATCCAAGACTACTGAGGACTACCAATCATATAATTTATCAATTTCTATAAGCTCAATTAATTGTTCCATGCCAAAGTTACTGAGCTGCGTCTAAAGAGAAATGCACAGAATGTGCCAGTGAAATTAGGAAAGATGATTACCCCGGGATACTATCAAACATCTCCAACTCTGTCCCTCACATGGCAGAATTAATACCCCTTCTATTGCAAACTGTGATCCACTGGGATACAGTAAGAGAGCAGAAGATAGATAAGCCTTGCTTCACCACTTCTGCTCAAAGGTTCTTGCTGATAGGCACAAGCTGTTGGAAAGAGTCACAAGACACAGAGAATCTGTAAGAAAAAATGATCAAAACCTGCCCAAAAAGCAAAGGTAAGCAGTTGAGAGAGATCTGATTGTTGTAGTTTCTAGCGATAATCCTGCCCTTTGATCACATAAAGTAATAAAATTCACTTTTTGCAATATCTACTTCAAATTGGGCTTCTCTCACTTGCAAAAATATTCCTAACAATGCATTGCTATAGTTATCTTAGTATATATTCCAAGTGATTTCTTCCATTTTACTTCTTATTATATGTCATAGATAATAGTCAAAAAGGTTGAATAAAACTCATAGTGCACCTACTTATTTACTAACAAGTCAAATATTATTATAATTTTAGCTATGTTACCTTAGACAACTAGCTTAAACTCTCTTTCACAGAGGAAGTATGTCATTTACCATATAGGATTTTATGACAATAAATTAAATGTGGTGTGTGTGACTGTTTAGCCTAGAACAGTGCCCTTGCAAAATGATAAAAGTTCAGTAAATGTTAATTGTCACTATAAGGATGTCAAATAACAAATTGATACCGAAGTCCTTCATATGAGATAGTTAGATGCAGACAACTAATCTGTGGCTTCAAACATTTTTTACTGCAACCTATAGTAGACAATGTACTTTTACATGAACCAGCAAGCATATATGCAGACACATACATGTAATAGTTTCATTTAGAAATATCTGTATTATGAGTGATGTATTTCTATTCTGTTTCATTTTTTTAATATTAGTAACACCTCTCTATATTGGTTTTATGTCCCCCCTAATTGGTCACAGCCCTCCATTTGAAAAACGGAGACCTAAAGTTCAGTTGACTAATCAATTCTTTGTGTTCATTGCCATAGCTCTGTCCCAATCAAATAAATGGTCACTGTTTCACAAAATCAAGTATGTCATCCAATTCCCCTAAGAGTCTCATATAGCTATTAAATTCAAAGGACGGAACCAGCAAAGTTCCTAGCTTTTAAAAACTAATCCACAATTGCTGAGTTCGCATTTTAGGTTATATTTATACCCCTGCTACAAATGGGTGCAGGTTTCTCATCACGCTTGCAGTCCACTGTTTTGAATAATAAATATTGGTGTCAACTTTGACTGTGGAGCACAACTGATGGAAAGACAGTATTGCTGGTAAATATGTTTCTACCATTGCTAAACTAACCCTGCTGCATTATGTATTTTCATATGCATTGCCAGTGTCTTCATAATCCTTGTCATTATAATGTAATGTAATCATAGCTTTGAAAAAATACTGAAGTCAAACATGGAATATTTCAAAGGTCAGCTTGTTCAAACTTCAAGTATCTTGTAAATGAGATATTACTGATAAAGGACTGAAGGAGTTAAACTGCATCTAGCTGACAAGTTCATGAAGCTCTTCATTAATTTCACTTTGGGTTATGGCACCACAAATGACAGCATGTGACACAAACATTCTGCCAGAGATTTCATCACATTAATAATGGCAAACCAAGTGTGTTCAAGTACTCAATAAAAAACAAGAAGGGATATTTTTCTGAATTATATATGCACAAAGAGTTATCAAAATTTTATATGAATAATTGGTAACAAATATAAGGAAAATTAGTGCTGCATGAATGATGAGGCTTTTATCTTGTATGTGTATGTTATATTGATGTATTTGTAATTAATTTGATTCTAAGCAGAGTGAAAAAGTGGGCTGGTACAATTCCTCTCTAAGGAAAATTCCAAAAGTATCATTTTATATTTCTTAAATTATTTATTAGTCTTACTAAAAAAAATGATGTTCTTGGATTAACAAGAAAAGAGCCTAGGTCAAATGATCTCTTCACCCCTATTTATCAAGCTTGAAGTTCTCAACTATTTCTCAGACGAGGGCCGTTTTTCCTGGCATTCTCCCTGCTTTATGTTTTCATGGGAAAATCCCATGATTTTGCTTTACACTTTCCTTTTTCTGGGCCGTTTTCTCTGCTTCATTAAGCCCTTGAAATATCATTAAGATTCTAGTGAAAGACAGAAAAATAGCAGCTCTATCCTAGTGTACCTAGGTCAGCTGAGTTATATCATAATGCAACAGAAACCTACCTACAGGGAACAGTGATAAAAAAGAGATTTGCACTGTTCCACCAAACCAGTACAGTTCTTTACACCCTCTTCCCCCCAGTACACTTGCATATATGAGCACACAGGGTCAAAAATATTGATATAAAATTGACTAGATATATAGCCAAACTTAACATGTAAGAGAAAACACACACATAGAAATATTATAAGAACATGTTCAAATATCAATGACAGAGAAATTGCTAAAACATTGGAGCATATTTTAATTTTCTTTTGCTGTTGTAGCAACTTACAAACTAGTGGCATAAAAAAGCACAGATTTATTAACTTATAGTTCTAGAATTAAGAACTCTGAGACAAGTATCTGGGTTAAAATCAAGGTGCTTCTTGCTGGAGGCTCCTAGGGAACCCATTTCTTTGCATTTTATAACCCACCTGCATTCTTTGACTGGTGGCCCCCTTCTTTTGTTGCTAATGCCAGTGATGGCAGATGAGCCCTTCACACACCTCATAACTCTGACCTGCGCGTCTGTCTTTCTCTTCCATTTTTAAGGACATGTGAGATTACCTTACACCTGCTCATATTCCAAAATAACCTCCCAAACTCAAAGTTAGCTGATTAACAACCTTTATTACATCTACAACCTTTTATAGCTTTGCCAATATAACATAAATTCATAGGTTCTAGGAATTAGAATGTGGACAATTTTTT
>NW_017733012.1:109569-134945 GCF_001890085.2 Hipposideros armiger
TTTGAGCTCTAAGCAACAGCGGTTCGAGTCAGCCCGAGCTGAGCAGCCGTGAGCTGCCAACAGGTGGCGGGATGGCTCAGCTAAAAAAAAAAAAAATTAATTTACATCATATTTCCCAGGAACAACATACAAAGAATATTGCATAATATTGCCAACATTTTTAAGGGAAAGTGTATCAGGATTAGATTTTATATTCAGCGGAACTGTCAGTTAATGTGAAGGCAAAATAAATATGATTTTAGGCATGGAGGTTTTCATATTGTCTTCTCTGAAAATTACCTTATATGAAGTACTTCAGGAATATGAGAAACCATTGCAAAAAGACTCATTAAAATTTTGAAAATAGTGGTGAATAAGTCAATTTGTAAAGATATTGTTCATCAGATAACAAGCAATTAAAAACCAATGTGTCTCTACCAACCTTGGGAGGGTTATATTTAATATTTTTAATTTTAATTTGTTTAACTTAGTTTTAAGTTGAAATCTGGGCATTGGCAAACTCAGCCCATGGCCCACAGTGGGTTGAATCTGGCCACACTCATTTCTTCATGTATTGTTTATGGTTGCTTTCATGCTACAGTGGAAGAGTTGAGTAGTTGTGACAGAGACTATATGGCCCACACAGCCAAAGATGTTCATTATCTTGTTCTTTATAGGAAAAAAAAATGTTTGCTAACTCCTGGTTAAATTACAGGTGCAATAGTCAAGTACTTAAAACTGAAAAAAGTAAACTCAAATCAAAATTGGTGTGACACGTTAAAGTAAAGCAAAGAAAAGTATATAACTTAAATCATTTATTAGAAAATAGGCAAAGTTAGAAAAATCAGTTCTGCATTCAACTCAGAATAATGGGTAAGGGAAATGTGAGGATATTTACTCAGGAATTCTATTAGAAGCTGAAAGCATTGAAATATTGTGATGTTGGAAAAGTCATTACACATTTTTTCTGTTTTTCATTGCAAAAATCCATCATGATTTTCTGACAACCCAATATATACATCTATATCTATCTATCTATCTATCTATCTACCATCTATCATCTATCGATATATATTAACATATATATCGATATATATGTAGTTATATGTAGTTATATATCGATATATATATATATATAGATAGATAGATAGATAGATAGATAGATAGATAGATAGATATAGATATCAACCTAGATAGATTTTAAAAGCCAAGATGTTTTTTAAAAAATTGTGCACTATGAAATTTATAGCAAAGTGTAGTATAATTGGTGTAATTTGAAACACATACAAAATGCCACTAAATATTTTAAATATTTAAATATATCAGCCATAATAAATTCAGTACATTTTAATGGAGGTATAAGAGGATAATTCAGGATTATTATTGTTTTTTTGCATTTTAGATACATATTTTCAAATAATTATGAAAATAATTATGTGTATATTTAACTGCACAGCGGAAAGTTTTCGAACTTAATTGTCCGACCTCGTGTGCATGCAAACGCACCTGACAAGTTTGCAAACTTACCACCGTGCACTTATATTGGCAGCACTGCACAAACAGCTACATAAGGTTTCATAACCTTGGTGTATCAGTGTTTCACAGCTGTGTTCATGCCAACATGTGGCGGTGTCTTGCTGAGTGGCATTCATTACTGTTGTGTTTTTATGTGCCATCGTGAGAATGTTTGAGCTTGAATTAGAACAACAAAGAAACATTAAATTTCTTGTTAAACTTTGCAAGAGTGGAAGTGAAATCAGGGACATGTTAGTCCAAGTTTATGGGGATAATGCCATGAAGAAACCAGCAATGTACAAATGGATTAAACATTTTTCTGAGGGGAGAGAATGTGTCACTGATGAATTGAGATCAGGGCGGCCAGTAATGAGCAGAACTGAGGAAAACATTGCAAAAATTCATCGAATTGTGCGTCAAAATCATCAGCTGACTGTGAGGAGCATAGCAGACCAAGTAAACATCCATAGAGAAATAGTTAGGAAAATCTTAACTGAAAATCTTGGCATGAGAAAGGTGTGTGCAAAAATGGTCCTGACGGAGCTCACTGATGAACAAAAGCAAAGGAGAGTTGAAGTTTGCCAAGACCGTTTGGAGAGGCAAGACGATGTTTTGGGACATGTTATCACTGGTAATGAAACATGGGTGTACCAATAAGACCCTGAAACAAAGTGTCAAAGTGCACAATGGAAGTCAGTCAATTCTCCATGACCAAAAAAGTTCTGTCAGTCCAAATCTTTACCCAAAGATACAGGAAATATTGAAAGAAAGACATTTTGATGACATTTAGGACATCAATGGTAATACAACAACAGCTCTGATGGCCATTCTAGAAAGAGTTCCAAAATTGCTTTGAAAGGTGGACTAGGCACTGGTCTTGATGCATAGCTTCCCAAAGGGAGTACTCCTGAGGTGATTGTAGTGATATTCAGTGATGAGGTACGTAGCACTTTTTCTAGATGAGTTCTCGAATTTAATTGTCCTATCTTGTGTGTGTATGTACACATATACTCACGCATGTATGTAGAATATGTATGGATACTATGTATATATGTATGCACTATATATGTATGTATGTATCTATCTCTGTATTCATTAGTGGACAAGAATTTAAATTCTGAATTGTCTTTTAGGTAAGTTCACTGATTTTTTTCAACACTTAGTTCAAATGCATCTAAGATAAATTTTTAATTTTATGCTAAATTTTATTATTAATACTAGGTAAACTTGTCCTAGGAAACATGAACTTGTGGAAATATTTCAATATGTATCAAAGTATATTCATTCTCATTGCAAAAATATAAGATTTGTTTTTATTACTATTTTATTTATCTTATTTATCCTCAGCTCCTTATATTAAAAGAAAAAGTTTCTTAGGTTGTTAGTGAAGTACTATTGAAAAAAAATGTATTTTAGTCCAATAAAAATGTATTCTACCTTAAATCAGTGTCTACTGTCAGTGAAGATATGTCTTCATGTGATCCCACAACCCGGTTTAGTTGTTTTATAGATGAGAAGGAATATAGTCAACTCATCATCTTACTGGAAGATTTTTTTTTTTCCTGTTGTGGCTGCAAACATTTGTCAAGCATACAGACATATTCTAACATGCAAACAAGAGTTGAATACATGTTGAATACATATCTTTTAACATTCCATGGTATTTCCTTTTTAAAAAAACATGTTTACTTTGCAAGTAAACAGACTGTCTATTAGGTAAAGACAGACTCAAATAAATTCCCTGGAAACCAGTAGAAAGATGTATGCTAGTGACATAGCTGATTACATTTGTGATGCATCTTTTCCACAGTATTATGTAGAGCTAAATTGATGCTCAGTGGACCTCACATTCCAGTTGAATATTAACTGCCATATTATGGCAGATTATGAGAGGTATTTCATGAAAAAGTCAAATGGTTTCCTTTGACTATATAATTATTAAAAATTTTGAATGTGGTTATCACCATCATTATCATTTAAAATGTGTTGATTTTTTCAACCCTTAGTTTATTAATGCTAGTTTTCCCATGTCTAAATATGGACAGTAGCTTCAAGTAACTTTCTTGTTATCCTATTACATTTTTTAAAAATTTAAATATTTAAGCAAATCCCCAAATTTATATATAAACCAAGTTATTAATTTAAGTATCGAATTGCTCTCTAAGTTTCTGCTAAAAAATTTACATAGAAATGTTGCCATGAAAGACTAAACTCAAAAGAATAGCTAGAGTCTAGGCCACTGATTATTGAAAATGTGTATCCAGTTTTGAAAAGTATGTAGAATATAATCATCATCATCATCATCATCATCATCATCATCATCATCATTATCATCATCATCATCCAGGATTCATGTCCAGGAAAATAAATGTTTTTTCACAGATGAGTCTTTATATTGATAAACTTTGTCTATTTCCTTACTGATGATTTGCAGACTATGCAAATTATTGAGTTTCTTGAGTATTGAAGTATTTTGTATTGAATATTGAAGAATATTGAATTGAATATCAAGAATATTGAAGTATTCTTGAGTATTTTGTAAATCCTATACTTATACTTGTATTTAAGCAACTGAAAAAGATGGTCATAATAATCCCTGAGTGACCTTACCACAGAGATATTTCTTTTACTTTTTGTCCAATTTACCAATGGTAACATTTTGTAAAATTTCAAAGTATAGAATCACAATCAGGATATTGACATTGATACAATCCATCAACCTCATTTAAAATTTCCCAATTTCATTTGTATCTTTTTGCCTCTGTGTGTGAGTTCTTTTCAGTATAGGTTCACAGCCACCACTACAGTCAAGATACTGAAAATAACTTATATCTTTACCTTGATGTGGACTTGTCAATACAAAAGAGAAACGTAATTCTTAAAGTACTAAGAAATAGTATAGTATTTCTGCATAATTGTTTCTGCAAGTTAATTAAAGCTAGTGATGTACTGGAGTTAGCTGATATGAACCAATGAGAGCTAACTGTTAAATATTTGGCAATTCTGTGAATCAGTGGTTAAACCATTTCATAGCTTAAAATCAGCCATTTTTGAAGTATTTACACCACAGTAATCAACATACATTAAAAATAAGTGTTCCTTTCCTTCTCCTCCCCATAGCTACTTCACTAGAACACAGATAATTAAGGTTCTAAAGGTCAACAGTCTGATTTTCTTTAATGTCATCTTATTTTTAGGTCTAGTTTAACTCAACACTTAAGAGAGCAGTCTAATTTCTTGTGGTATAGAGAATATATTGTTTGTATTTGATGCTCCGTTCTAGCTCAGTGGCTTCCAAATGTTTATCTGCTGATCTGAGTCACTCTGTGAGTAAGATAATGAGGTAATAAGGCAGAAACAAGAATACTGCATGGACATTGTCACTTCCATGGGGAAGAAAGCTGAAAGAGGAAGTTGGTCATTCTCCAGGCGAGTTATAGCTAACAGACATCCACATATGTAAAATACAGCTTTTTGTCTATTCTATGCAGCACCCAAGTACATTAGGAGTAAAATTGTCTCTATCATTAAGTTTCTTAAAGTCTCTTTAGAGCTGTACTAAATTTTTATCAAACGACATGAAAATAAATATATATGAATTCATATCAAAGCATTACGAAATGTTGGAGGGGCTGTATAATGTGAGTAGTGAAGTAAAGATGCTCTTAGAAAGAAGCATCAAGGATGCCCTTATTGGCTTGCCTAATCCTTACAGCTGCTGTTCTTTCCCTTAGCATGTATTACAATCACCAGGCATCTTTGTTAAGAGAGTTTCTGATTCTCTAGGTCAGGGTGAGGGCCTGAGTGGTTGTGTTTTTAGTATATGTGCTGCAGAAGCAAGCCCTGAGTGTTTGTGTTTTTAACAAGTTCCTATGTGATGCTAATATTGCTACTTAGGATACAACACTTGGAGAACCGCTGCCTCAGGAGAGGAGCTGTTTCTTCCTAATGCTGTATTCTTACCCATCCTAACTAATTAACAAATACTAGTTGAATTGGGTTTTTCATCTAAGCCAGGGAAGAGAGAATTTAATGCACTCTACTGGATAGAAAGGGGAAAATAAAGAAAATAAAATGATGTGATGTCTAGTTTTTATTGCACAATTGATCAGCTTTTTATCTTAATACATTTGGAATTATTCCAGAGGATATTTATACTTGCATTCACAAATTCCATAAATGTCTGACTTACATATATACATACATACATACATACATACTTGGGACAACTCTGTTTTTACAGAGTGATTGTAAAAATGAAATATTTAAGAAAATATTTTTATATCATCCATGTATCATTGCATGTGACAGAAAGGTAATATTAGCATGAAAATATCTACTTAAAAAGGAAATATGAATAAACCACAACAAATATTACTAAGGAAACAACATAAAAAATCAGAGCAGATAAAAGGGAAAATAGGCCAAGAAAACTGAGATAACTATTTTACAGAAAATTACATATATATCTGTTGCAATTTTTTAAATTTGTTTTTGTTTTGAAATAATTTTTAGTTTACAGAAGAATTGCAGGAATAATATAGAGTAATCCTATATGTTTCAACTAATCTTGATGTCTTACATAATCATAGTACAATTATCAAAACTTAGCAATTAATATTGGCATAATACAATTAATTAATCTATAAACTTTACCTGAATATCATCAGTTTTTTGCAATAATAACTTTTTTTTGTTGATGTTGCCCTGGATCCAGTCCAGGATTTCCACATTGTCATATCTCCTTAGTCTTTTCCAATCTATGACAGGTCCTCTGTGTTTTCTACCTTTCATACCTTGACACCTTAAAAAAGCAATGGAAACTCAGGTTTAGAATACCCTAAGTATGGGTTTGTCTGACATTTTCTCATGATCAAATTGATGTTATGCATATGGGGAAAGAATAATTTAGAGATAATATCCTCTTTATATCAGGGTGCATTATATAAAGGATACATTATGTCAATACGTTTTATTACCAATGATGTTAAAACTTAATCATGATTAAGGTAATGACCAACAAGTATCTTCATCATAAAGTTACTACTATTCTCTTTTGTATTTTTAAAAAAAAAATACTGTAAGGTTGTTTGGAGAACATGCAAAAATATTGTTTCTCCTAAATTTTGCTTATTAATTTTAGCTTTTTTTGTGTATCTTCCCTGCAGCAATTATTACTGTGGTCTCCTAATGACAGTTTTTTATTTCCCTCATTCTTTTTATACTTATGAATTTGAAATCTTTCCGTGAGGAAGGATAGCCCCTCCCCTTTTATTTTTTTATTCAATCATTGTTTCATATCAGTATGGACTCATGAGTATTGTTTTACTCTTTGGGTTACAATTGAACATTGTCATTATGTATTTTTTTTTTGACTCATTGCAGTTTTGTCCTTTAGGAGCTCTTTTCAGGGTGGTTCTTTGGCCCTTTCTACAGGCTCCCTCACGCTCCCCTTCCCCCGGCTTTTTTTTTTAATTGAGAACTTCTTTATTTGATGGCACCTCAAGGAGGTCTAGGCACATTTTTTTATTCCTTACGCCAGTTCTGGAATCAACTGCATCTCTGAAAATCTCTGGTTTTTTTTTATTAAAGAATAGTATAATATTTAGAAGCTACCTTCTGGATGCTAGATATACTCATTGCTTCTGGAGTGTCAACAACAGAGAGGTTTAGGAACTACATATTTGCGTCGTAATGCATGTATGCAGTGATGGTCTCCATTAATTTCTGTACCTATCTGTATGTATATAAATGAGTTCATAATGCAACCTGTGACGCCAATCCAAAATCACAAGGTTTGTTCTAGACTCATACCTTTGAATATTTGCAATCTCTTTATCCAACAGTGAGAAATCTGGCTCTCACTATCTACTACATATTTACTTATTTCTTCAACACGCTAATGTACTTATCAATTTATTGCAGAACAATAGCCCACAGTCTTGTTTTGAAAAACATTTACCAACTTCTAAATAATAGAATTGAAAAAAGGTATCAAATCGATCATTTATAATACCTTTACCCTTTAAGAAACTGGTGTAAGAAAATTAAGCCCATAACAAGCAGTAAAGGGAAAATAATATACCAATTCAATTTGAATAATTTCTATATATTTATCTTCAAGGCCATTGTTCTGGATCAGTGTCAGTTTTACTGATGAGCTTGTCCAAGGCATTCTTTATCTCTGCTACTGGGCTTTGCATTTGTAACATTTCCCATAGATTATTCCTTATATCCACCCCCCTGCTGAAATTACCCATCTTGTCTAGCACACGATTCACATTTTCCATTTGAGCATTTAAAACATTCATATACTTTATAAAAACCTGTCAGATATTTCTAAACCTGTGTCATACATAAGTCTTTTTCTCATGGTTGCTTTGTCTTGCAAGAATGTTTTATTTTTCCTTTTCAAATGCTTCATTTTTTGTTGTTGTTGTTGTTGAAAACCAGATTATCTGTGTAAGACAGTACACACTGAGATAAGTAGCTTTTAAATGTACACACATTTCCTAATGCTAATTCGCTAGTGAGGGATTCTGAGTTAGTTCAGTTAGGACTTGGGTTGGTATTGGGCAGCTTTTTGCTTACTATTGTTACCTTAGCACATCCCATGTTTTAAATTTCTTTAGCAAAGTCCTGTTTTTAGAGCGTGGTTTGTCAGAGTGGTTTTTGCAATGCTTGACACCCTCCTATCTTTAGTCCCCCTTTTGCACTGTGCCTCAGAGAGGGTTTGTCTTGCAATTACCTTGCTACATAATGCTTGCTAGCTTTTTTTGTTACTGACTGGTAATTGTCTGTTGGTAGCAATGGGGGTAGGGGATATTCTCTGCAGTTCTGATGAAGCCTTCATCTTTGGCAGGAAGGCGTATCTGTATCCAGGAAGTGTGACCTCCGCAGCATTCTGGCCTTTCCAGGGTGGTAGCCTGAGTTCAGCACGCATTGCTGGTTCGCCCTCAGTCAGACTTTTGTGTTGGTTTGTTTATCTGGTACCTGGCCCCAGCTGCATTGGATTTTCATTGGTGCGCTAATTGTGACAGTGTCTGTTGCCTTTCTTTCCACAAATTAATGCTTTTGTTCCATAAAGAAAAGAGAGTTCTAGTGGATTATTCTGCCTTTCCTACAGTGGCCACTGCTTCCTTTCCTCAGTTTCGCATCCTTAGTGAAACTTTCTAAGAACACCCCAATCTTTGCTATGAGCATCCAGTGAAGTTCATGGAGAAAAAGAAGGTACAGAACCTCATGTGTTTCTGAGCCCAGGGGCTTCAGCCTGCTGCACCAGTGCACACTTAGCGCTCACTGACAATGTGTTCGTCATCCCAGTGAACTCTTCCTACTGGTGTCCAACAGCTGCTTGTCTGAGCGAGCTCATGCTTGCAATTCAGGTCTCCCAGCAGACAACTGTCTCACCATAGATTTAGGGCATATGGATTTCTTATAATCTCATCATTCCAGTAATTTAAGACACGTTGTAAACTTGCTGTATGACTTCCTTTTTTTTGGGGGGGGGTTGTAAGTTTAGGGTGACACTATTCCCAGTTCTTTCTATCCCCTTTGGGAAATGGTTAATTCATTCAAAGAAAAAATTGGGAGCCCAGAGTGTTACATATTTTTGAACCAAATAATAACTTTCAGGTATACTGGCTCAAAGTCATCAGGTAAATTCATTTAAGCTTGAAAGATGAATGTACTGTTTTCAAATTGCATTTATTTTCTGTACCATAACAGCTAGTACTTGTTATATATCGCCTTATTTTATTTTCTCATGAGTAATTCTTTCTCATAAAAGACAGCAAATTGTGGAAATTAAAAGCTATCATGTATATTGGTTTTGTATATCAACAAACAGCATTTAATATTAGATTACATGGTCCTATCTTCTACTATTTAATTAGCTTTTCACTCCTAAATAAATTCTCATACATTTTAAAAATTAACTTCATTTTTTAGACATTTTTAGATTTAGAGAACAATTGTGAAGATAATACAGATAATCCTTATATATCCTGTATTCACTTTTCCCAGAAATTAATATCTTATATTAGTATGATGTTTTTCTCAAAATTATTGAACCTGTATTGTTACATTGTTATTAACTGAAGTCCATAGTTTATTCAAATTTCTTAACTTTTTACTGTGTCTTTTTATGTTCTAGAATCTCAACCAGGATACCACATTACATTTAATCTTCATATCTCCTTAGGCTTCTCATGGCTTTGACATTTTCTAAGACTCTTTGTTTTTCATGACCTTGAAAGTTTCAAGGAGTAATATTAGGTATTTTCTAGAATACTCCTCAATTGGCATTTGTCTATTTTTCTCACTAGACTTGGGTGAGTTTTTTAAAGAGTAAGAAATCCACAGAGGTAAAATACCATTTTTATCACCCAAAAGCAAGGGCCAAAGAGTCATACAATCAACATGATTTATCAACATGATCAAGATGGTAAAAACCTTGATCACCTAAGTAAAGAAGTGTTTGTCAGGTTTATCCATTGAAAAAATCATTTTTTTCTACCCCCAACCTACCCGCTGCTTTCCCTACTGTACTCTATGGAAGGAAGTCATTTCAACACCTTGAGTGTAGAGTAGCTACATAAATATTTTGGAATTCTTTACAGGAGATATTTGACTGTCTCCCTGCCCTGTTTCAGAACAGACTCAGGGATATTTATTTTATACTTTGGTTTATAACAGAATATTCCATTATTATTTTGTTGCTCAAATTGTTCCAGCTTTGGCCACTGGGAGCTCTATCCTTTGGTTATGTTTCTTTGACATGCCTCATCATTGCAGGTTTTCTTTGTTTTTGTGCATTTCCTTACTTTCTGGTAATTCACAATGCTTTCGGCTCAGTTATATGTTTCCTGTTCCAGTCCTAGACTGAATTAACAATTTCTTAAAGGGGAACTGGTTTCTTTTAGTGCGTAGTTGAATGAGAAAGAAGATCTTGGTGCTAGGTATGTTCACTGCTACTAAGTTGCCAGTGTTCTAAGCCTCTCTCAGCTGACAGAGCAAGGAAATATATATATGCATGCATACTAACCAAGTACATACACAGATTTATAAATCTGTAATAAGTAGCCATCAATGTTTATATTAGGCAAAGCACGAGTTCAGGCTGATGTCTCCAGCTTTACTCTATTACCACATAGCTCATTCTAGCTTATTCCTCATACTACCTGTTCCAACAGTGAGAAACCTCATTACCACACATTGCTTAATTGTTGAGTTTCAGTGTGAAGGCATGGCACTTATCAGGATTGTTAATTCACACTTCCTTGGGAAATAATTTTTTGTTCAACTGACCTTTAATAATTACGTACACTTTATTTTGTCTTTAGTCTTACAGACTCCACTCATAATCAAAGTTAATTAGGAAATCAACTTTTTCTCAAAGTTTTTCTTAGTGAGGTCATTACATACATTTGTAATACAGCTTATTTTCTTAGGTTCTGATTTCATCCTCGGATCTCATAACATGCTAAACAATTGTCTTTTAAATTTCTTAACTGTGTCTTTCACAAAACAGAATGCTTTCATGTTACTAAATTCATATATATATATATATATATATATATATATATGGCATAATAATTTTTATTTTCAACTTGTCAATGTATATTTTAGTACTTTTCTGCCTGCTTATCAATTACTAAAGTCTCTAACTCTAATAAGTTTTTTGTCTGTTTCACCTTGATATTCCTTCTTTTTGTTTCTTTCCTTTGTATGTTTTTTGTTTGTTTGTTTTTGTCTTTTTAAAAATGTATTATGATGATTATTTTTAGCCATATAACCTTTAAAGGATAATTATCTAAGAATTGATCTATTATCTTTTAATGTTTTCCTTTATCCCTTATAAATTTCCTTTTTCTGAAGTCACCTTTGTATGAATATGATATAGCTACTCTGGGTTTCTTTTTATTAGTATAGGATGATATGTCATTTTTATTTCCTTTATTTTTTAAGAGCTTTATAAGACATAATTCGCTGTCACTTTTCTTTTAACAAATCTGAATCTTCTTATTTACAGTTGGTTTCTTATAGAAAACATATTGTTGGGTATTTCTTTTTAATCTTCTCTGACAATCTCTGTCTTTTCATTGGCATGTTTATACTATTCTCATTTACAGTGATTATTGATGTAGTTGGGTCGATATTGATCATGTTTGTAAGTGTTTTCTACTTTTTGCATGTGTTCATTTGTTTTTGCCCTTTTTTGAGTTTTTTAAATTTGGCATGTGAGCTGATTCCATTTTATTTCCTTTTTTTAGCATATAAATTTTACTTTTATTTTTAATTTTAGTGGTTTCTCTAGAGATTGCAATATACATTTTTACCTAATCCATGTAAACTTTCAAATGATACTGTACCACTTCATGTGTAGCAAAGGTTAATTATGATAGAATGTGCTCCATTTCTCTCTCCCACCCCTTTTGTCCACATCTACAATCATTTCATTTATCCACCTCTACAATCACCCATCATCACTGCTACTACTTTAAATCAACAGTTATCTTTTAAATCAAGTAAGAGTAAAAAAAAGTAAAATATCTTATTTGATGAAACAAAGAGTTAACAGCAGTGGGCTTGTGAGGCGTTAGGATGGGACAGGCAAAGAGTTAACAGGAACAACCTTAAACATTAACTGCTTGGCTCTAACTCCCCTGGCTAGCACCGCACCTACAAGCTGACAAACACCGTACATTCATCATGGGTGAAAACAGAACAGTTCCCAATCACAACGGCAAGCACCCTACATCCTGCTTAGAAAAGTATAAAACCCCAGCACTCCTTCTCATCAGTGGATCTGTTTCCCATTGTGCTCTGTCCTGGCACAACCAGGGGTTAATTCTACACCCAAACATTATTTAACTTCAATTTTCCTTCTCCAGTGATCTTCCCTTCTTAACTGAGTTTTTAATTTCTCATGTGTATCATTTTTCTTTGTCCTACAAAACTTCTTTTAATGTAGTTTGTGAAGCATTTCTATCAATGAATTGACTTTTTTTTTCTTTTCTTTTTTTGTCTAAGAAACTATTTTTTCCAACTTTTGAAGGATAATTTAATGGATATAGAATTTTAGGTCAGCAGTATTTCCTTCAATACTTTAAATATTTCAGGCCACTCTCATCCTCTTCCCCCCTCCTTCTCCTCTTCCCCCACCTCTTACCCCCCCCTTCTCCCCTCCTCCTTCTTCTAATTAAAAGTACACTGTAATTCTCATCTTTATTCTCTTTTAGGTAACACATTTTATTTCCTCTGGCTTCTTTCAAGATTTTCTCTTTGTCTTTGGTTTTCTAAAGTTTTCATATGATATACTTACCTGTAGGTGGATTTATCGTTTTGTTCATTTATCTGACTATATGTTGTCTGAGCTTCCTGGACTTGTGGTTTGGGATATCTTATTACTTTTGGAAAATTCTCAGCCATTATTGCTTAAATAATTTTTATGCTCCATTGCCTCTTTATTCCCCTACTGATATTCTAATTAAGGAATGTTACACCTTTAGAAGTTGTCCCACTGTTTTCGATATACTTTGTTTTTTTTTCTTCACTTTGCATTTCAGCTTGAGAAGTTTCTATTGGCATATTTTCAAGTTGACTGTTTCTTCCTCATTCATGTTCTGTTTACTGATAAAACCGCTCAAAATAACTTCATTTCTTTTACAGTGTTTTTGGTTTCTAGCATTTCCTTTGATTCCTTCTTAGAGTTTCCATCTCTCTGTTGCTATCACCCACCTATTCTTGAATATTGTCCATTTTTCCATTAAAGCCCTTGACATCATAGTTATAAGCCCCAGTCTGATGTCTTCAAAATCTGTGCCTTATATAAATGTGGCTCTGATGCTTGCTTTGTCAGTTGTCTCTTCAGAATTTTTTTTCTTGTCTTTTCTCATGCCTTGTAATTTTTTGGTGAAAGTCAAAGTGATGTATCTGGTAATAGAAACTGGGGTAAAAAAGCCTTTAATGTGAGGTTTTATATTTACCTGTAAAATAAGGAGTCTGAGTCAATGTTTTTAATATTTGACTGCTGACATATTTTATGGCCTCACCCTCAGTGTTCCCCTCTGCCCTGTATCTGGGCTGCATGATAAACCCTGAGTCTCCCTCCTTTTACAATGATGGGCGATTCAAACCACTTAATCCTCTGAATGTGCCAGGACACCGCTCTCTGGATCTAGCCCCCAACCACAATAGAAACCCTGAGCCGGTCTCATTGTCACACTCTGAACCATTTCAGATCTGCTTGAGAGGCCTGCCCTATTCTTTCCAGGAAGCCTTGGTTATGTAATAAACCTTTTCATGTCATTCTGATGCTTGTGTGGCACCATCGGTCTCAACACCAGAACCAAATTTTGGGTAGGGGTCCATTCTGCCTGTGCAGGGTATACAAAACAATCATGCTAGGTGTTGGACTAAATGTAAAGCTTGCTATAGCTATAGGTACTAAAGGCTTACCACTCTCCCAGTATCCTTGTTTGTCCTTTAGTTTCACTAAAACTCTTTAAATAGTCTGTGTCATGCAGATCGTTCATCTGTACGCCATGATTATGATCCTGGGTTTCTGGTGATACAGTGAGAAGACACGGGAAAGGGAAGCATTGCAGGCTCTAGGTCTGTGTGCCTGGCCTGTAGCCTCACCAGTGCCCCTCCTGACAGCTTTCGGGGAGACAGCTAGGCTAAAGGGGATGGATACTCTTTCTCCAGGCAGGTTGCGGCTCTGATAAGCTCTTTCCCTCTGCATAGGAGGCCTTTATTATAGAGAAAACTCTAGCACTTTTTCACACTTTCCCACCACTTCCTGTCAGAGCCACTAGGGAATCCATTTTACGTCATCACTGTGATAACCTGGTGAGGCTCATGAAGGTAAAATCCAGGAATCTGTGGGGGTACCTCTAAGACTTCAGGATTTCTCACTTCTGTGCTAGTCCACACTTAGTCTTCAGCAATTCATCAGCCTTACATTTAAATGTTCTTACCAGTTTATTAATCCAGCAGCTTGTGTTCCAAGTTCAAGTTTCACCTTTCTAGATTCACTTATCTCTCTCTATTTCAAGGTGATGTCTTGTCCTATGAACTCTGTTTCTTACTGGTATGAAAGAAAAAGGGGCTCTATTAAACCTGATAAATTCAGTGATTGAAAGTAACCTCATTAGTTGATTTGGTCATAAATTCCTGACTGGGCAGGTGGTGGTGAGAAGTCACATCCCAGGACTGTACCTTCTTTAGTGATCCCTTAAGCAAGCCCTGTCCTGTTGCTCTTGTGCATCTAGGTTAACACACCTTTGAAATGCCAGGGGTAATTCTCTTTTGAAGACCCCTCAGAAGTATAACCACACTCAATATATAACCTTGTTAACTATCTGTAATCCAATCATAGAGATTCCCCTGCCTTTCTTTTCTCCACATTCATGTTTTCTTTCTTAGGTTTCCTCCTTAATTCCAAATGTATTAAAAAGCAAACAAACAAAAAACAAAACTGTAAAACTATCATTCACCAGAATATTTGAGATATAGTCTTACAGCATGTCATCAGTTTGACTCAAATAAACTCATAAAAATTCTCTATAGGTTTAGATGTTTTTATGTCAACACTGGGCCAAGAAAAGGAACTGCTTTTCAGTTCTCATGCTTTTTTTCTTATTGTCAGGATGGGAATAACAATTTCCAAGGTCTTTACATGTCAGACTGAAAATGGAATTCCTCCCTATACACATTTTATCAGTTACTCTAAAACATAAAAGGCTTCTCTACTTTACCCATATCTATCTACATCATCTAGTTCTCTGACTCCTACATATCGACCCTTAATAAATATTTTTGACTGACAGTAGATACCCTCCATACTGAAAATGATAAGAAATGCCAGATGTGAGCTTATGTTAGAGACTCATTTTCTCTAAATATCCTGAACCAGCTAAAAGTCAATGTGTCCAAACCATGGCACCATAGGTAAAGTGCTTCACAATTGTACTTTTAAAGACATATAATTTTTTAGCCTCATTTTCTTTACTCACTTTGACTATAAAGTTGTTCTCTCACAGAAGAATTCTTTCCCTGAGTTTGCTCTGAACTTCATACATTTGAAATTTTGCATAGTGCTATTCTCCCTATCAGGAATGTTCTGTCCTTTCTGACAAATTCTTATTTATTCTTTCAGACACAGTTCAAATTTCAACTTTCTGAAAAATATTTATCAGTTTATCTCAGCAATCGATTAATCTCTGTGAAATTCCGCTGAATGTTTATTATCCTCTTGTATGATATTTTAGAGTTTTGCTCATACTCTAAATTCAATAAATGTTTGTTGAATGATTAATGTCTTGAATTTAAGCCAGCCCTTTTTTGCTCTTCTTACATGCACAAAAATCTTACTGAATCAAACCAAATATATCTCTAAAATCTTCCTTAGACCTCTGCTTATTCTTTCCCAATATTTTTTCCCTATACTGCTAAAAGACTTTTAAGAGTTCAGGATATATAAGCTAGATCAAATATAAATGATATTAAAATATAATAAGGATTTTTATTGTTTCTAGAATGCAAGTTTGAACTCATTTGTCAGCAGTAAATGTAAGCTATTTCTTGGGCTTAAGGTGACTTCATATAAGGATATGGGATGCAAAAGTTGCTTATAAATTAACATTGGTCCACTGGTTCATTTCCTTTAAAATCTAAATGGTATCAGAAATGTTGCTCTATTATTGAGTCTTTTGTCCGTTATTATAATCATTAGCCACTTTGCATTTTAATTACATTACATGAAATGTTAATAAGTGAGTCAGAAGAAATTGTGACCTTTTGAGAACTTCTTGGCCATTTAGAACATTAGTGTGATTCTCAGAGCTGGTGTGTACAGAGAATAATTCACCAGATATTATAGGCAAATGAAAGAAATCATGAATTGAGATTGTAGATGATGTTCTACGATTACCAAATATACATTTACCAGGAGTGGAGAGAATCATTTATCTTCAATTCTTCAATATTTAAATGTGTATTTCCCATATTCCATATTTTACTTATTTTGTTGACTGTCATCCTATAAAGGCTGATAGTTTTAATCTTTTCTTTCTCTCATTTATTATTCATTCATTCTTCACTCATTTACTTATTTATTTACTTTAAGAAAGGTATGCCCTAAACACCAGAAGTAGAGAACAGTTTAATAGAGAAAACATACCTATTTCATAGAAAATGGTAGATGACAGCAACTATTTCCAGCTAAAACCAACATTTTTAGCTCAGCTAACCAGAGGATGACTGAATACGGCCTTTTTAACCTTCCTTGGACACTTCCTCCCAGTCTGTCCATATCATACATGAACCTGCATACTAGCAATTGATATTGTGCCCCACTCTCTTGCTTTTCCAGTTTTACTACTAAGACAATTTGGAAACAGTACACTGTGATCACTTCTTTTCCTAGTGAAATATCATTTGCATCATGAGGATTCAATGGAGGAAAGACACACAAGATACACACGCGCACACACACACACACACACAAACACACACACACACACACAAACACACACTGGGGGGAGGGGAGGGAAGGGGTGGGGAGAGAGAGCGAGAGAGAGAGAGAGAGAGAGAGAGACAGAGAGAGAGAGAGAGAGAGACAGACAGAGAGAGAGACAGACAGAGAGACAGAGGGAGGGAGAGAGAGAGAGAGAGAAGAAAGTATAAGGAACTGTTCCCTATGCCCTAGGAAATATCAACTAAGTACTCTCCTCGCCTCACCTGGGTAATAAATAGTCTTAATGATGTTGCCGCTCTTAGAATGCTACAGGGATTATTGTAAGGTTATGGCCTTTAGTTAAGCAAAGGTTTCAGTTTGTGGCTATGAAGGTCAAATTTTTTTTTTCCCACCTTTTTAAATTCTTCTGACTGGGGTAATAATCAAACTAATATGAGGTAGATTAAAAGGAGAAACTGTCCAACATTTGTTATGGCTGTACACGTGACAGTGCCATAAGAACGTAGACCTGAGAATGTGTTGGGCCGTTGGGGTTTATATGCCCTTACAGACTAAGGACAAGGGTGCGGACAGGGGTCTAGGATTTCAAAGTGAAAGTAGACAATTGACAGGTAGATGAGAAAGAGCAAACGTGTGGTAAACAAATTCTTGCTGGGCCACCAAGGACACAACGGGACACAGAGGGAAGTACAACAAACAGGTTTGCTAGATTTCTCCCTGTGTGTCCCGTTTAGTGTATATCATGATACTAAGGTGGTGCTCCCTGCCTTTAAGCAGGTTCTTCTATCTGAATTCCTTTGCGATTGAAGGTTCTTTCTGAATCTTTTGTTTCTTAATAACCAGCTTAAAACCAGGATCCCAAAAAACATGTTTTGTGCGGCAAGAGTTCACTCCCCCTCATGGCCCTTTTGTAGTCTGTAGTCACTCATGGTCATCCTGACATTTTCCCTGTGGCCAAGGCTCTCACTCACTGTTTTTTAACACTTCAGGACATTTGTCTTCTGCTGTCATTTTTTAGCTACTGATGTCAGTGTTAACATTCCTGCAAATAGACATTGCCTCAAGAAAACACAAATCATTTCTGGTTAAAAGGATACTATGTCTTTGCTAAAACTGCCTCTGCATCACTTGTCTGTGAGAATTGCTGACAGGATTATTTTTCATTTGTACCCCTGGGAAAATAACTCTTCTACATCCTGAATGTCCTTTGAAGTCAGTGGTAAACATAAATAGAGCGCCAAAGGAAATTACATTCTAATCTCTTATAATGTACTTAATAGTGTACTCTGATACAGCTCTAGTAAAAAGATGTTATAGGAAGGTGAATGGTACAAAAATACATTGTGAAATGCTGTGTGAGAAATAGATTAAACAGCATTTTTGCTGAATATATATATATATATATATATATATATATAATTTTAATAGCATCATAATTAAGAATTTTTAAAACTGGATTTTCTTTTGATTTATATCTCTTGATAAATAAATCAGTAAGATGCCCTCTATTTAGATTATTAACAGATAGTCTTTCTACCTCTGGATCTGCTTTCGTTTTCTCTTTTCTTTTAATAATAATTCTTTGAAAGTTACTGTTCCTACTCTTCATTCTTTTACTCTTTATCTCGATATGTTAAAAATGAATTTGTCACAAGGGAAGGTATTTCTGGCACATTGTTCCTAGGATTGATGAGTACATTTGCAGACCCAGGAAAAGGAATCAGTGGAGATAGAGAAATTTAAAATGAAGTTAAAGAAGGACAATTGATGAAGAAAAACTCATGTCAGGTTGGGAGAAGACTCAAATGTAAATATAACTAGAAAGGTCACTATTATTAGGTAGGAAAACTTATTAATGGGGAACAGATATGAAATAAAGGGCAAGAGAGAACAGAAATTTTGATAAAATTTTGATAATTTAAAAAAAAATAGAAGAAATCTACTGTGGTTGAGGTAACCTATGGGGTTAAGGTTGTGGACTTTATTAATTTTCATAGACCTGTAGAATGAAGTTCATGTGACTAAAGTGATAACTAAAAGGGTCAACGTACAATTTACCAGAGAAATTGTGAAATTTTGTTGGAGACAGACAATAGGGCTATCTGTATACCTTATACCAAAGAGCATGTGAGACTGCAAGAGAGAATAAAGAAATAAGACGTTGAAGGTTACCCAGATGGAGGACTGGTGAAATTGAGAAGAGACTTCAATGAGAAAGTGAAACAATCATTGATTTTAACAATTAATATATTATAAATATTATAATTTTTTACCAATTTAAATAACCAAGATATGTCCAACAGAAGTTCTCATGAAGTTTTATTAAATTTACCTGCCTTTTCCTTCAACTAGAATCAAATTAAATTTTGGACTATGAGTGTATGGATTGTATTTATGATCAAGTACTCAAATAAATGGTCCTCTTTTAGGTATTTTTAAATATTTTAATGTCCAGTGTGTTTGCTACTTTAATCTTCAATATCCTATGTAAACCAATACTTCTCACTTTATCCATTACCATTTCCCTCAAATTGTATATATTTTAATCATGAAAATATCTGTACATGAAAAAAAGTTTTATTCTTTTAATGGTAGTGCTCTGAATGGCCTTCTCATTTCAAAATAATTAGATTCTAGATAAAATCAATTTTTAATGCTTTCTGGGCCCACAGAGAGTAAGAAAAAAATCCACAAAACACACACACACACACACAGAACCCTCAAAAAAAAAAGTGAATGTATAAGAGAAGATAAAGCAGTAAGCAAATGCAGATGTTAGCGGCATCTAGTGATGATATTAACAAGGTAGCTAAACCTTAGACCTTCTGTAAATTGGAGGAAATGAATAGAAAGGCGCCTCATTACTAAGTTAAGGACTTTCAAAGAGGCATAGACAGTCCTAGGAAGATAGCATATTCTGGGCACTAGAAGGAACATATATAACATCAATACAGGAAATAAATTAAAAATTGGAAATACATTTCTAAATGTCTCAAGAGTTAAAAATTAAATTGTAATACAAATTTAGAAAAACAAAACTAAATTAAACATAATTTTAAAAGTGCTGAAGTATAAGGAATGGACTGAATTTGGTATATACATGGACATTCATAACTTTATTCTTGAATTAGAAAAGAAATAATAGTTACAAAAGAAAATGTAAATGCTTAAAATTAATATGCTGAATTTAACTCAAGAGTTAAAAACAACAGAAGTCAAATTGCAAAATTAAAAAAAAAAGATACAATTACAAAGAAACCAGACACATACTAAAGAGAATCAACAACACCAAATTTGAAAAGTGTAGTAAAAGAAACAAGTTTTTAGTTAGATGGAATAGAGAAAGATGTAGAACACAAATGAACCTAACAGGAATAAAAATGTGTTACGGTAGATTAGAGAGACACTACGAATGATTGCTTTTTATACTGGTGCATGTTTATAGGTATATAGATGTGGAAAATTACTAGGAAACTACTTCCGAAAATGATTTCAAAAAGAAAGAGAAACCTAAATTGTTTAACTATTAAAGAAATTGAAATGATAGCTTCATGAGAGTGTCAGCCCATATTTAAGAACAGATCATTTCAGTCATATAAAGAAGTGTTTCAGAGAACATGCAAATAAAAAAAGGCCTGTTCCCACTTTTTCTATAAGGATAGTGTAACCTTAATATTAGAACTATATAATGACAGCTTGAGCAAGCCAATCTCACTTACTCCTAAATGTAGATGAAAATATCCATACCAAGAAAACCAGATGGGAATTTTAAAAAGCCACACCTGCTCTATATAAAAGATACTGCACCAGGACCAAAGTACATTTATCTTAAAATGTGAGGAGGGCCTGTCATTAGAAAATATAAAACTAGTAGTTACCACAGTAAGAGCTAAGATTTTATCATTCTATTTGATTATTTTTTTAATATAAAAATCAAAATACCTTCATGATTTTGGGGAAAACTGATAATTTAGGAGTAGATTGAAGGGAAATTCCTAAATTGGTAATGGGTTTTACAAGAAATTTACAGCACAGAATTCTGTTAATGGGGAAACATTAGTAGCATTCCCATTAAAATCAAGGAAAAAATAAAGGTGTCTATTATTATCACTTTTATTCATCATTGTCTGGAGCTTTGAACAAGGAATATAGGAAAATGGCATTAGGGTTGAAAAGAAGCAAAAAAAAAACCATTTTATTCAAAAGTGACTTTATTTTCTATGCAGAAAATCCCTTAGAAAACTCATATACCCGTTATTAGAAATAATGAAATTTTAACAAATTGTCAGGATACAAGCTCAGTAGGCAAAAATCTATTATATTTTTATATAGCATCAAAAGCACAGGATGTGTTTTTTAAAGATGATGTTTTTAGGGTCATAAAGACTTTTAGATTCTAGAAGGAAATGTAAAAGAGTTAAGAGTCACAGAAGATTATAAATTTTATTGAAAAATTAACCATAAGATATCCCATCTTCATTTGTACAAAGACTCAATATTATAAAAAATTTATATAATTTGACAAATAAATCAGTGCAATAAATCCAATGTAATTTAAATAAAAATCAAATGGTATCTACTCTAGAATTTGATAAGCTGACACTAAAATTTATATTGAAAAATAATTAAAGCAGCAAGAGTAGGAAAATTCTTTTGCAGAAGAATTGGGTGGGCAATTTGTCCTGCTATCAATTCATACTTGATTATAAGGGTGTGTTAAGGTTGAAGGGGTAATGGTTTGCTCTGGTTACAGACAATGTAGGGTACATTATGTGTAGAAAATGTAAAAGCAATGATAAAGCAAACTAAAAGTATGTATGTTCTTATGTTAGTAACATGATTGGCAGTTCTGTGATACATTTCTCCTCCATTCGGAGGCCAGTACCTCCCAAACACCTCCCTCTTAGTATCTTTGTACTTCATTATAAAGTTGGAACATTTAATTTAGTAATGGTGAAGACAAAAAAAAAATGACCAGTAAAGTGGATAGAGTTCTCAGACATAGGCACATACATATATTGATATATAAAAATAATAGCATTATAGCACAGTGCATAAGTGGTAACATGACAGATCCTTTCATGTGTCAGAGGATATGAATGGCACAGTTAAAATTTTAATTGAGACAAGTATAATGAAAGATATATTTATAGAGTTGTGACGGGCTAAGGAAGCCATAAATTGATTATAAAGCTTGTAAGGACGAGCGACAGGTCTGAAAGGCAGAAGTGTGAGCATTACTTGAGCCTCCTGGTCAGGGAGTGGGCTAGCCTTCAGGAGCTGTGGTCAGTGACTGAGAGGAAAAAACAAACAAGCAAACAAAAAATACAACCAACATGACAGAGAGGGAGGGGAGGGAGAGAAATTAATTCCTCTGTTTCTTTTTCCTCTCACTCTTTGTTGTTATGAGTGGTACCCATTGCTCAAATCCAGCCAGAAGCCAGGGGGCAAGGTTCCTCAGGCGATGCAGTGCACGGTGGTCAGCTGTCCATGGCAGAGAGTGAGAAGGCCAAGGAACAATCTGGTGAGATAAGTGGAAAATAAGTAGCACTCAAATCTTTTATCATTCAACTCGCAATCGTATATTTTGCTTGGATAAGTAGTCCTCAAAGATTTTCTGTAAAGATAGTCAGTATTTTTGCTGGCAATACAAGTCTCTATCACAACTACTCACCTCTGCTAGTGTAGACTGAAAGTAGCCATTCAGCCATACTCACTCCTAAAACCTAAATCACAATAGTATCTACCTGTATTGTTCATTATGAATAGTAGCAGAGGGAGTAAAGGGATAGAGGAGAAAAAAAATTATTAAAAGTAACAATCAGCCATGAGACCTAATTAATAATGATGCTTTTATGTCATGCCGTGACAATATTTCCCACTGTCATCTTCAGCCTAAAGAATGGCAATGCCAAAAAAGTATGACAGAGATTTTCAATACATTCCAAGTAGGTTGGCTTTCTCATCCATACGCTTCATAATGCCTAATAGAGAGAATGCCCAAGCGCACTCCTACAGGTTCTAGTGAGAGGGTATCCTGCCAAACTTAGTGAATTTCCTCTAATACTTACAATTCCTGATTCTTAGGGCTCCTTCTTCTATAAGACGACCAGGAAGCTCACTGACTTAAAGGCCCTGCTTCTCAAATTTTAACATGTGTACAAATCGTAGGTATCTTGTGAAAATGCAAAGTCTAATTCAGTAGATACAGTGTGGGATCTGAGATTCTGCGTAGTTAATGTTTTCTAATCATGCTCCCAGTTGGTTCTCTGACCACACTTTGAGTCAAAAAAGATGGGTTGCTATTAAGTCCAGGCTTTAATTAGCCTGTCCGTCAGATTTAACACCATTCCTAATGCATTCCATCCCTAATCCCTAGGAGATTGAACCTATAGTGTTTGGTTTGGCCTGATCCATTCTTATGCTTTATATTTAGTGACTGAATTCTCTTACAACCCATCTCCACCCTTGTATCTAAGAATGTTGCTAATCTAAATAGGAAATACCCAACAACTCCTGTACTTCTCTTTGACAAGGCTCAGCCCTTCTCCTTCTGGGCTATACTGGCATCTAAATCTCAGTATGGGCTTGGAATGAATGAGGGGTAATGAGAGAATAAGTTTTCCTTTTGAGGCAATGGCCTGGGGAGGGTCATTGAAAGTTTTTGTTTATTTAAATGCAAGAAAAATCTGGTCTCTTAAAAGGGGAAGGGATTGGCTTTCTTCCAATGGCCAGCAAATTTCAAGGGAAATTAGGATGCCAGAGATCTCACCTTCATCTGAGTCTGTCTAAATGTCTCCATCCCAAGTCTCAAAGCCCCATTCCCATGTACACATCTTACTCACCTTAGCATGGAATCCTTTATGACTGCACACTGGAATGACTTAGCATCTCTACTATCTGCTGCTAGGCTCCGGACTTGATGCTCAGGCTTGCCTGCCCTGCCACTTCAGGGGCTTTCTTTAAAGCTCCACAAAAACGTTCTGATTCTTCACTTGAGTCCTGATTTGGAAATTCAGGGCTTTCGGGTGTATTTATTTATTTATTTATTTATTTATTTATTTTATTTATTTATTTTTTAAGTATGCTCTTAAGGGAAGCCAGCAGCAGACAGCAAGTCCATTCCAAGTCTTGGTAGTCATCAAGTGTCACCATTCATTTGTCACTATTGTGACAAAGTGCCATAACCACTTAACTCTCAAAGCTTTTCTATCTGTACTGCCTCCCATGCTTCAACCTATAATAATTTAAATGATTTTCACTCCACTGTATACTATGGATTACTAGTATCACATTCCCTACCAAAAGGTTAACTAAGAGCTTATCGAATATCTGACCAATGAAATCTCAAAATCTTATATTCTGCCTGGGATAATTCCCTGCCGTTACTTCAGTGTAGGACTGTCTCAAAGTTGGACTATAGTGTGACCTCAGTTCACATGTACTGAACTAAACAGTTTGATTTCAGTATTAATCTAGGTACGTACTGTAAAATTAATCACTCTGTGATATAAACCATTTGTTACCATAGGCGAAGAGAATAGGGCTGCGGGGAGGGAAAGGGGAGATGAAGGAAAGGAAAAAGATTAGATCATTCTTAAGAAAAGGTGCAGCTGCAGCTAACTGTAATGCATTATAATGTTATTATCATTGTGGGCAGGAAAAAATCTCCACCCCTTGTGTCCACATGACAGTTCCTACAAGGGAATCCCACCTCCCGATGGGAAGGAGTGGTCAGCAGGGACCTGCTTGGGAAGCCTGTGACACCACCCTTGAAACTTGAATATTTTGCTCCCTCATTCTAATAAAGCCTTAAGACTCTTTGTTATTTAGCGGCAGTTGCCCCACTCCTGGCCTGCCCACTCCCACTATTTTGGAAGTGCACTCCTTTCCATTCCTTTAATAAATTCACTGCATGTTTGGCTTTGTTTGCGTGGCTTAATTTGGTGCGTCCTTGAATTCTTTCCAGTGATGATATTAAGAACCCATTCTCTGGTAGTACATTGGTAGTATTTTAACAACCTAAATTGCTTTATGTTCTTTAATAATTACTTTAATTTGGGTAATCTTTCCTATATACAGAAATTATCTACAATATAGAAAAAGTTCTTGCCACAAAAATGTTAAGTAAGGGCAATTTATAACAACATAAAATAGACAATAAAAGTCATGTTTAAAAACTGTAATATAATTATTATTAATCCTGTTGGATTTATTTTAAAGAGCTAGATTAGAAATTTACATATTATTTTATGTGAGCCATGAGGATGAACAAAGCATTTGCTTATAATAATATACACAAAATAGACTTTGGCTTGTGGAAATATGGGTGCTGTTTTATTTTCTTTCCTATTGTTCACAATTAGTCTGAAGGGAGAATAATTTAGAAGTGGCTTTG
>NW_017733012.1:141730-146653 GCF_001890085.2 Hipposideros armiger
ATGGCTCAATGCCTAGGAGACTTGAAAAAGCGCTGCTGAGCCTTTGAGACTCTCAGCTGCACCTTCTGGAAAGACATTCCTATAGGTAAGGCAGCCACAAAGCTGTCCTCACTTTACTGGATTTCTCCTTTTCTACACTATGGCCCAGTAATTTTTCAGTATCTTACTGGGTCTCTGATATCTTCAAACAGACTTTTTAAAAATAATTTTTTCAGACAGATCACAGAGAATTTTTAAGGCAGGGTGTATATGGGATCTCTCTGTACTTTCCACTTAATTGTGCTCTGTACCTAAAGCTGTTCTAAAAAATAAGTCTGTTAAAAATATTTTTTTTCAGATTTACAGTTTTTCTCAAGAGGGTGGTAAATTACCTAATATTCCATGATTGGAAATCATTGTTTTGTTTTGTTTTTTAATTAATCAGTAAATACCCCAATAAAACTGAAGTGTACAATTGAAAAATCAACAGCTTTCTTTCTGCTCTTCTAATTCTCTTTCTCATGATCATAATCTCTATTACTACCTTCCCAGTATCTTACCTTATAGTGCACAATTGCAGCATTTTTATGATGGAGATTATGAAAATATCCTTCAATGAGAAGTCAAGTGCAGTTACATTTCTTTTAATTTGTTGCTTTTTGTTGTTTTCTAGAGTTAATAATTGTTACCAAACTCCTTCCTATCTGCTTGAGATATGGCTCCTGAAATATTTTGTCCTGAGATCTGGTCTGGTACCTGGGAAATTTGTTTCATCATTCTTCTTATTTGATTCTCTGTATCCGGATCACATGGCTTATTTTTTCTTGGTTTTATTCCTAATATTGAACAAAGCATAGACTCTAGTTTGTTAAGAGAAAAACTGTAAATGTAGCAGTTTTTGAGATACAGATTATATGAAAATGCCTTTGAGATGTAAAAATAAGCAAACAAAAAACCTTGTACCTAATTGAGATATTTTAGGAAGGTTGGACCTGAATTCCCTCCAGACTTTTGAAATCAATATATTTACCATCTTCTCTCATCTACTTTTGCTGAGGATACTATTACAATTCCTATTCACTGACATTTTAAAATTATGCCTTTCTCTTTCTGGAAATTTCCCTATTGCAAAAAGTTCAAAATAATGTAATTTCATACATATATATATATATATATATATATATATATATATATATATATATAATGTTTTTTTAATTCATTGGCAGGATACTTACTCAGTGATTTATTTGAAAATTGATACTTNATCCTCTTCTCCCAGCAGCCGCTGTCTGCAGCGGAAAATCGGGGCTGCACTTCCTAGGGATGCGGGAGGCTGTCTCTTTAGCACGTCTCAGAGAGCATGGTGACTGGTGAGCGCTCTGGGCCTGCCTATGAAACAAATCTTCTGGTGGGATACTTGTCCTCGTATAATATATCTACTCCAACATCCCTACTTCCCTGATTATTTTAATCTCTATTTGCACCTGAAATTTCAGGCGTTTAAATTTTGCTTACATTGAGCCATTGCTAGAAGCTAACCTAGCATCAAGTTTTCATCATTCCCTAGAATCCTTGCCAGGGTGGGAAAACCTGTATCCCGGGAGAGTACCCCCAAATTTTATAAACTCTTACTCAGTTTTGTGTTCTGGCTCTCTTGATCAAGCACCTGAAAAATCCAGTATCGAGGATACCGGCTTGGCTCCTGCTGGTCCATGCTGACTAATCCTCACAGCTCATTTGTGGTCTAGTTCTTTTCTTCCCTTATAAGGCTTAAAATGTGCCATGCTGGGTTTTGCTGTGACCATAACCAAGTTATTGACATAGAATTGAAGAAAAGAGGTAGGACAGATCCTGAAGATAACTCCTTTTTGCCCTGTCAGGAAGAGATATCTGCATTGTCTTCCTGTAAGGAGGGAGTGTACTGTTTATATAAACAATAAGGTATATATTCCAATAAATTTTATGTATACTTCTTTCTGAAATAACTTTTGTATTAGTAGTGACACCATTTTCTCACTGGGCTTGAATTTAGACAAACTTAAATTTTACAAACTGTTAATTATTTTACCACTATGTTTTGATTGAAGCCAAATGGCTGTATTTTCTCTGATTGTGTTGTTTTAATATGAACCTACATAATACTATTTTTAATGGGCTTATATAGGCAAAGTTTTTATTTAGTTTGTTCACTTAACATTCAAATTAATGCCATTAGTAGTTACCTAAATAATCAGAAATAAACTCCTAGTACAGTGAACACCACAATGCTGAGGAGTTCTGTTTAATAACAGAAATTGTGGGGGGGGGGAAGAAAGAAATTGTGGTTGGCCCATAGTTAATAACTCTATTGCTCTGTTTACAATTAGTAATTTCTAGTGAATAACCCTATAGTATAAATCAATGAGTTACTACCTGTCTGAGTAAGAATCATTAATAGAATATTGAGACAAATGCACATATAGGTTAAAATTCACGTCAACTTCACTCATTACTATGCAACTGAAATATTTCAAAATTCACTCTATAAAAACCCAGTCTAAAACAACTGATTATGCTTATGGAAATTCATAAAGCAAAAATNCAGGAAGGGAAAGAGGTAAGTTTAGTGACATGTGATTATGTGAGTACAAAAATTAAAAGGGAAAACCATATTTGTATAATAAATTACATTGTTTAAATATAAATGATGGAAGCGTATTATAAGAGAAAGATACTACATAGAATAAAAGAACTCCTTATTAGTATTCTCTATTAGTCTGTGAAGTAGATTTTCCTTGGAAATAATAGTAGCTCAGTAATTCCACATTTTTCATCATAGAAAAGGCCATGATTTGGGCCAAGTATATTCTAAACTATGATCATATCTACCGTATTTGCCAGCGTATAAGACGACTGGGCGTATAAGACGACCCCCTAACATTTCCACTCAAAATACAGAGTTTGTTATATGGGCAGTCTATCTGAAGTGTACCTGGCGTATAAGATGACCCCCCACTTGGAGGCATATTTTTCAGGGCCAAAAAATTGTTTTATACGCCGGCAAATATGGTACTTTAGAGTTTGTTAGAACTTTATATTATGTTTATACTTTTATATTATGTAAAGAAAAATGGTTTGATTTGATGAAACCAAGAGCTGATAAAATTTACAAAATGATGGATAGTTTCTTTTTTCCCCAACCAGGAACTAGAGTTCTCATCATAATTAAACTTTTATTGAGTAAAAATACAATTTCAATGATTTCAATATGCCACTCTTCCTAAAGCAAACTTCATTATTATATGTCAAAACCACTGTAAATGTGTGATATTAGTAGTGCAGCACTTCCATGAATGATTCATTGTTTAGTATATTAACTTGTGAAAAGGAAAATTAGAGTCATAATTCTTCTATGTCTAACTTGAAACTTATTTTTGTATAAGGAAAAGATAAATGATTCTTTTTTATATTTCATATATCTTAAGTAAAGGAAGCATTTACAGTCAAATAAAATAAATCTTAAAGTGTAAAAAAATGCTTAAAATTTAACCTGGTTTTTTGTTTTTTTTTTTGCCCTGAACATACTAAAGACTCCATTTCATGTCAGAGAAACATCCTATAATTTTATTGTCAATAAAAATTTTGTATAATTATTTACCTATAAATGAATAATTTCAGTGACATTCTTTAAAGATAAATGAGTTTAGGAGTCCTTGCATTAGGAAAGTTAAAATTAAACTGCTTTTTATNAATGAGCGCTAGAAGAGCTTTCTAATTCCCTGTAATTACAAAAATAATGAAGGCTGAGCCCATCAAAAATGAAAAATTAGTGGACAATTAGCTACATCTTTATTTTCACATTGATTTATTATTAGCACCTTCTAATGAAAACAAAAGTTTCCTTTTAAATATGTGTTATATGCTACCAAAAAATATTTATAATAAAATATTACTCATGCATATTCTTAGCATTTTTCTAGAATAGTTATCCTTATATCTATATTAATAGGAAAAACCTAAATTAATTGATATATGCATACAATTAAAATATTCTTTTTCACATTAAATGTTTTATTTAATATTTTATTTTGGAATCACAGAGTTTTAAAGAACATCCAAGAGGAATTTGATTCATCCCTGTAGCCCTAATAATTTATGTAAATATACTTTTTTAATTAAAAATTTAAAAAATCCAATTGTAGTTGACATTCAATATTATTTTATATTAGTTTCAGATGTACAGCATAGTGGTTAGAGATTTATATAATTTACGAAGTAATCCTCCCAATAAATCTAGTACCCACCTGACACCACACATAGTTATCACAATATTATTGACTATATTCCCTATGCTGTTCTTTACATCCCCAAGACTACGTATTTTTGTAACTACCAATTTGCACTTCTTAATCCCTTCGCCTTTTACACTCAGCCTCCCCCCCCAAACCCCTTCCATCTGGCAACTATCAGTTTGTTCTCTGTATCTGTGTGTCTGTCTCTGTTTTGTTTGTTCATTTATATTGTTCTTTAAATCCCACATTTAAGTGAGATCATCTTGTGTCTGTGTGGACTAGTCATGGAGACTTCCACTTGGCCTTCCCCATTATGGGAGCTGTCATGGCCCAGGCCACGACACAATGTGGGGGTTATTTCAACAGCTAAGTATCTCAATGCAAATTATACATTCATGGGCTGAGGAAAGACATCAAGTTGGTCTGAAGAATCAATGTAGTGACAGTTAGCTGGCCTTTGGCCAAGATTGCTCTTTTCATTGGCTTCCACCCTAACCCGAAAACCATAACGACAGTTTAGGTCTCTAGGTATCAATATCAACTCAGACCCTGCATCCAATAGGCCTCAACGTGTCTGAGTAATAATGCCTTTCCACCAGTGTACCGTCAGCTATAGGAAAGAAAAGGGGAATCTTTGATGTGGTGTCGTAGAGTTCTTTGTTGTGGAGACTCC
>NW_017733012.1:152678-153907 GCF_001890085.2 Hipposideros armiger
GACTCTCCTCCCCCACTCATGTTTAGGTATTGATCTTTCATATTAAGTTATTTTAAGTGGTAATGATTATTAGTGGCTCAATCATATTTAAAACTGAAACACTAAGTAATTGATTGGGAGCTCTGTGTACAATGGTGGGACTTATAAAGTGGTGGGTTTTTCCATGGAGCATGCTGGTGAGATTCCAGTTATTTCATTGGACTGTAGACAGATGTCTGAATTTAAAGATACCATCTTTTCTGCTCAGATTCTCCAAAGAAACCACACTTTCCTTTGTGGAACATTTGTTGTTTGTTTGTTCATTTGTGCATTTGTTTGTTTTTTTTGAGCGGGAGAGTCTGAGAGGAGGAAGGTGAGGTGGGAGTTTGAGAAATATCCCAGTGCTCTGTGAGATTTGCAGCAGAAGGGGGTTGCCTAGCCACCATTGATTTAGCAAATTTGCTTTTAATTAATATCTCTGTTTTCTCTAAAATATAATTTTCTGTCTTCTTTTATTCATGATATTCCTGGGTCTAGATGATTTATGGTGTAGCAAATTCTTGTTTCATGTTACAAAGATGGGGGCATAGTGGTGGAGAAGAACGGTTGGAAGAACAGCATGGAATATAGGAGAAAATGTAGGGACCTAACTGCTTTAGACCTTTCAGCAAATTCTTATGAGCCCACCACCCCTTACTTTCAGTGATAGTTAACTGCTTGTAATTCCTGAAACTTATCCACATGTTGTGTGTTACAAGGACTTGTTTTTCCTCCTGCAACCACTTTATATTAAGCTTCTCAACTTTCGTTGCTTCTCTAGGTATTTTCAGTCTTCTAGAACTTTGTTTATGTCTTTAATAATACTTTCCACCTCTCACTTCTATTGAATGTTGGGTTATTACTAGTTCGTTGCTCCATTCAAATTTATTGCAAATAGGAAAGAAAAATAAAAATATGTTTTTATTCCTTTATATTTCACCAGAAGTTATATAAAATAATTTTTACCCTTTATCTAAACTTATCACTAAGAACTTTTTCTCACTATGCTGTTATCTTGTGTGCTTAATTTATTCTTTTGGTACACATTGAGTGTTAATTATTTGTAAACATGTTTTCAAAACACTTTACAGATATGTGACTTTATTTAGCATTCCATTTTTCATAAGATCATTACATTTTGAATAATATATATTAACAGACCAATTTAGTTAGGAGAAACAAATAATTCAGAAGTTAAGGAACCAAATTTT
>NW_017733012.1:157302-158264 GCF_001890085.2 Hipposideros armiger
TTTATCACTAACCACTTCTAGACTGTATACTTATAGTTAGATGCCGTCTCTTATTTGTCTTTTAATTGCTTACCTCATGGGTGCTGCTAGTCCCCGTTACTTATTGATGAATAGCACATCACTCCAACATTTACTGACTTAAAACATTTCAAAATTTAGTGACTTAGAACAACAGCCATTTTATTTTCTCCTGTGATCAGGAATTCAGGAAGTACTTAATAAGGATGGATTTTCTCTGTTCCCCATTGAGACTGATGGATTATTATGGCCTTATATGTCTTACCCTACAGCTAGGATGGCTGGAATGCTGAGACACCTCTATCCTCATAATTCAATGTCTTTCACACACGCACATATCCCTTCCCCTCTCCCCCCCCACACACACTTTGGGGTTTTACATGCTTCCATTCTTCGGGCAGAATTTATTTCTATCTAGCCTCCTCTGTATGGCAGTTTAGGTTTCTTTATGTGGTGGATGAGGCTTCCTAAAAGGATGACAAAGAGAGTTACAAGATGTCTTAAAACTTAGTCTCCAAATTCATTTATGCCTCATTGTACTTATAAAAGCAAATCACAGAGCAAGCACATATTCAGTGTAGGAGAAATAGATTCCACCTGTTAATGGGAAGAGTGGTAAATTCCATTGCAAGAGGGAAAACTTGTGGCACCTATCTTGTAAAATAGTCTTGCGCAGGTACTTAATGCTTGATAATTAATTTGCTGCTTGGTCGATATTTCTCATCTGAAAAAGAGAAGTTTGGAATAATTGATTTTTAAGATACATTTCTGCTTTAATATATTGAATAAACTCTTTGGACCTAATAGATATCTTTAATAAGTAAGATGTATGACTTTTTACTTATGTTTTCTAGTACAGCTCTGGCCTGCTTTTCTAAGAAAGCTCCTAAATAGCCAAGACAATGATAAAGAAAGTATCACTCTTGCTTAATTAAAAAAAAAAA
>NW_017733013.1:0-996 GCF_001890085.2 Hipposideros armiger
TAAGATAAGGTTTCTGCTCCTGGCCTAAATATGGCCTAACAGCTATCTCTGGTAATAGTTTTCTTCCTGGGCCAGGCTCTCTATCTAAATTCTTTTAGGCAGTTAAAGGAGAAGGTAATAAGTTCTTCTTAAGTCTTTTTGGCTGAGCAAAGAAAGAAATTCAAAGCTGGTACCTAGAGCTGGCTCTTGAGTGACATGTTTGCTGAACGGTAGAGTTCTTGCCTTGCATGTTAGTATAAGTTGGTGTAGATATGTGAGACCACTGAGTTTGTAGCGGGCATCAGTGAGAAAACAATAGTTTCCTTCCCCAGTCTTTCCTAACTCAGCATGCTTCTTATGAGATTTACATTTTTGCTTTACATTTTTCCTCTCGATAAGCAAGAAAGCAATCTTACGATTCTAACAAAAAGCCATCTATCAGTTCATGGATTATAAGTAATGGTGTGGAGGTGGGTGTTTTATAAATTCTATTTAATCATGTAATTTAAACATAGAGGCCTCCAAATTGAGGGTATAACATTGTTCATTTAATGTATGTCAGTATACTCATATATCAAAATGATATCTGCCTAAATGAGATTCTGTGAAGGTAGAGGGATGATAAAAGCAGCGATGATGTCAAGGAAAGCACACTACACTGAGTTACTTGTATTCGCATTACTGAATTAGATCTTAACCAAGAAATTGAGGATTAATCTGTGCTTGCTATGTACCTAGTGTAGAAACAAACATAAACAACCACCAAAACAAGCAAACTAAACAAAAACTCCACAGCATTCTAAGTAGCAGAAACAATAGGTGTTACTCAAATTCTATAATAGTAAAAATGTTAAAATCTGTCTAAGGCACCTCTGGATTAAAGAAAAATAATTTATACTATTCTTTAGGAATATATATCCTTCAAACAAGTTACTGCTTTTCATTGATCACTGTACACTTCATTTTAGATTATCTTCTGGAGTAGCAGTACGGAAGCAGGAAGTTTTATGGTGTGTG
>NW_017733013.1:8301-11746 GCF_001890085.2 Hipposideros armiger
ATGAAAGAATAGAGACTGAACACAAAGATATACTGCATGTAATTAGTAGGCCCATTAAATGTCAAGGTATTGATTTAATAGAGCAGCAACAAAATCTAGAATAGGCTATTTAGGAGTTAGGTTTATGGTTATAACCTTATAACTAAGTGATAAAAAGAAAATCACAAGGCCAAAATGATGTCACTTGTGCTAAAAGCCCATAATACCTAACCTAGATCTACTAACTGATCTAAGTGCAGTTTTAACCTTTCCTAGAAATATAATTCTAATCAACCAGCCTGGAATTTTCTTGTCAAGCACCAGTAAGGTAATGTGTCCTGTGGGCCCTCTCATCCCCCCAACTCTGTAGAAAGAGGAGGCTATCTGCATGGTAAAAACCCATGCTGTTCCCTTCCCCCAATAAAGAAGTTTTTCTGGCCTAAAAATAATCCTTTTTTTTTTTTCTTTTGTGAATATTTCCCTTGCCCCACTCTTCTTTCTATAAAAACCTTCGATTTTTACAATGCTGTAGCGGCCTTCTATCAATAGTAGCTAGACGAGATACTGCCCGATTCATGATTTGCTTAATAAAGCCAATTACATCTTCAAATTTTTCTCAGTTGAATTCTGCTTTTTAACATAAGTTACCCGCCTTTTTTCTGATTCTTATCTCTCTTTACAAGCAACTATATATCAACCTTAGCTATAGCAGTATAGTCCTAATTAAGATTAAAGAGATTTTTTTTNTAGACTCCACTGCTAGGCCTTCTCACTGCTACTCCTTTGATGAACTGTGCCTCTCCTTTAGTCCACTGATATTCATCCCTCCACCCATGTCCTCATTGCTTTAACAGGATCTCTTTTAAAGTGACCCCAGGTTGGCATTCCTATATTGTATTCCACATTTGGTACCTAAATACACATACCTTTGAACCTAAATGGCTGCCCAGCTATCCCAGTTAACCTCAAATTTTCCTAGGAAGCAGTCAGACTAGTTTATTCTGCACCACAGTTCACAGTGAGTGAAACCAAAAGCCAAACGAGTCCGGGGCTCGTGCTGCCTGTGCCCTCAGCCAATAGACCGACACAGGAGTTGGGTCGTAGAATAAGCGTTTATTATCAGAGCACCGGTGGCCTGAGAAGGCAGCGGGTTAACTCCTACAAAAACTGCCTTAACATTCTCAGACCAGCCTGGCATATTTAAGGGAAAACCTGGGCGTTCCTCCATAGGCCACGTGATGTTCCAGGGGTCTGCATAGAGCCTTCCCTCAGGCGATGTGACTCTCCAATATGGTCATCAACCCATGAGAGTAACCTGGAAAAATGCTAGGCCATAGAGATTGTGATCAGTTAGCATGGGGTATTGTGATCAGCAAGCAAGCATAAGTTTCAGGGTAATTATCTAAAATAGGGAACTGGGACAAGGAATATTCCAAACTCAGAAATTAGGACAGGGGACATTCCAAGCTCAAACCGCAGGGAGTGGGTTGATCACTTGTTAAGCTCTAGGGCAGGAAGAGGCGAGGCCAGGGACATTGCAAGACCTCTTTTGTGGGGGCTCTGTTTCATGAGGACATATCAAGTGTCCCAGGTGAGTTTTCTTAAGAAACAAAAAGCCATTTTCATATTGTAAGTTTTTCATATAATAGAAATATAAAAGTAAGTATTTTACGATGCAATTTCATTTTATTATGTAACAGCTTTATTGAGATGCTATTGACATACCATAAAATTCATACTTTTAGGTGTATAATTCAATGTATTCATAGGGTTGTACAACTATTACTACTATCTAATGTTAGAATATTTTTTCAATGCAAAAATATCAACTAGCAGTCACTCCCCTTTATACCTTTCCCCAATCCTTGAAAGCCATTCGTCTACTTTCTGCCTGTATGAATTTCCCTACTCTGGACATTTCATACAAATGGGATAATGCAATAAGTTGTCTTTTGTGACTGGTCCCTTTCAATTAACATGGTTTCAAGGTTCACTTGTATCATAGCATAAGTCAGTGTTGTACTAATTTTTATTAGCAAATTATAGTCCAATGTAGGAACACACCACAGTTTATCCATTCATCAGTTGATGAAAAATTGGGTTGTGTACAAGTATTTTGGTAAACATATGCTATCATTGCTCTTGGATATATATATACCTCAAAGTGGAATTCCTGGGTCATGTTGAACTTTTAGGTTTAAACAACCTAAATGGGTTCTAAAGTTGGTGAACCATTTCACAATTTCACCAGCAATGTAGGAGAGCTCAAATTTCTCCACACCTTTGCCAACAATTGTTATTGCCTGTCTTTTTATTTATTTAATTTTTAAATTTATTTATTTATTTTTTAAAGNGGAACGCTGACATTAATTTGCAAATGAGTACAAATATGGCTTCTTCCACCTTGCGGAGCACTTGCCAAGTGACCCTCCACCAGATGAAATTCATTTGCATGTCTACCAACATGAATTACATTGATTACTATGTTGAGAAAGAAATAACAGGCCCCGAATGGGGTCATTTGCTACCCAAACTGCAAACCAAGACTTAACTGTAACTTAAACTTTTCCAAGAAATGTGACCTTTAACCAATCAATTTGAAATTTCCTGATTAGCTCTAGAGAGGTAATCTGCATGATAAAACCCTTGCCTTTCCCTCCCCCCTCCTCCAAAGAAAATTACCTGGCCTGAAACAAGCCTTTCTTTTCATCTGCTAATGATTCCCTTGCCCTACCTTCATTCTACCTTAAAACCCTTTCATTTTATTTGTTAGCTGGGATGCTCCCCAATTCCTGTGTCTTTCAAAATGCAAATTAGATGTTTAAATTTACTTGGTTGAATTTTTTTTTTTTTTACAGCTATTAGTATCTACAGTTTATAGAGCTGGACAATAGCTCAAAGGCAATGAAAGTCCCCACACAATCAGAATCAGATAACCTACAGGGGTGTGTTCTAAATAATGCAGAATACTTCACTGAAGCACACATTTTTCCCTATAGCCTCTTCGATATTGATAAAATATAATTTCAAAGAAAGGTTATTCTTGATCACAAAATAAGGCTTCCCCTATTAGATATGGCCTCATTATTCACAAAGATGCAGAAAGAATGTTAACTTAACAGACGGACCTTCTTAAGATTGAAATGCTAAACATTGCCATACAGAAACTCAGGTTGGATGTTTAAAAGCTGCTATTATATGATATATCTAGGATAGGGGGCTATAACCAAGAAATTGTCTTCATCAAATTACTCCTTCAGGTATCTATACATTTGTGCAATATTTTCTTATTTTTTTTTCTAAGATGCTGATTTTTTTTTATTGTTAGTTTCAGGTATACAGAACAATGCAATAGTTATCCTTTTCACCCTTCACACAGAAACAACCCCCTTCCCCCATCTACTGCCCTCCCACCCCCCACACCCCTACCCCGATATCATGCTTATCTATTACAATTCCATTGACT
>NW_017733013.1:14552-15550 GCF_001890085.2 Hipposideros armiger
CAGAAATTAGGACAGGGGACATTCCAAGCTCAAACCTCAGGGAGGGGGTTGATCAATTGTTAAGCTCTAGGGCAGGAAGAGGCGACGCCAGGGACATTGCAACACCTCTTTTGTGGGGGCTCTGTTTCATGAGGACATATCAAGTGTCCCAGGTGGGTTTTCTTAAGAAACAAAAAGCAATTTTCATATTGTAAGTTTTTCATATAACAGAAATATAAAAGTAAGCATTTTACGATGCAATTTCATTTTATTATGTAACAGCTTCATTGAGATGCTATTGACATACCATAAAATTCATACTTTTAGGTGTATAATTCAATGTGTATTCACAGGATTGTACAACTATTACTACTATCTAATGCTAGAATCTTTTTTCAATGCAAAAATATCCACTAGCAGTCACTCCCCCTTTATACCTTTCCCCAGTCCTTGGAAACCATTCGTCTACTTTCTGCCTGTATGAATTTCCCTACTCTGGACATTTCATGCAAATGGGATAATGCAATATGTTGTCTTTTGTGACTGGTCCCTTTCAATTAACATGGTTTCAAGGTTCACTTGTGTCATAGCATAAGTCAGTATTGTACTAATTTTTATTAGCAAATTATAGTCCAATGTAGGAACACACCACAGTTTATCCATTCATCACTTGATGAAAAATTGGGTTGTGTACAAGTATTTTTGTAAACATATGCTATCATTGCTCTTGGATATATATATATACCTCAAAGTGGAATTCCTGGGTCATGTTGAACTTTTAAGTTTAAACAACCTAAATGGGTTCTAAAGTTGGTGAACCATTTCACAATTTCACCAGCAATGTAGGAGAGTTCAAATTTCTCCACACCTTTGCCAACAATTTTTATTGTCTGTCTTTTTATTTTTTTATTTTTATTTTTTATTTATTTATTTTTAAAGGTTTTTATTGGGGAATTGGGGGATGGGAACAGCACTGGGGAATTGGGGGAAGGGGAACTGTCAAGTTGCTGTCCTTTTTT
>NW_017733013.1:17005-17776 GCF_001890085.2 Hipposideros armiger
TCTGTACTATTTCCTCTCCATACTGGCCTTTTCTGACCCTTGACTGTCCATTTCCTTGCTTCTTCTTGTTCAATGCCACTGGAATTTCCCCTGATGCCTGCTTTGACAAAGAGTTCTTCATTCATGGATTCTCAGCTGTGGAATCATCGGATCTTTTCATCACGTCCATCGATCATTTTGTAGCCATCTACAACCTCCTGAGCTACACCTCCATTTTGACCAGTGACAGAGTCATTAAAATCAGCCTTATATTTGCTGCATTATGTATTTTGTTTGTCCTCCCTTTCCTCTTTATTCTAAAGAGGCTGAAATTTAATAAGAAAAGTCTTGTATCCCACTCCTACTGACTCCACCAGGATGTCACGAGGCTGGCCTGTTCTGACAATAGGGTCAATATCATCTGTCGATTGTTTGTGGCTCTAACAGCTCTATTAGACTGAGTATTTCATTTCTGTGTCTTACACAGTTATCCTGAAAATTGTTCTGGGCATTGCCTCACACAAGGGTCACCTCGAGGTCTTCAACACTTGCATCTCCCACCTTTGTGTTGTGCTCATCTTCTATGTGCCTGTGGTCACCTTGGCTGACCTTCACAGCTTTGCCAAAAGTGTTTGTCCAGTTATTAGGGCCACCATAGTTAATATCTTTCTTCTGGTTTCCCCTTTAATGAATCCTACTGTGTACTCTGTGAAGAGTCAGCAGATTAAAAATCAGATCCTGGTGAAATTACGTAGCAAACAATGTTGATGGAAAATTTGGGCTATAGAAAAA
>NW_017733013.1:19335-23631 GCF_001890085.2 Hipposideros armiger
TTTTTTTTATTTTGATAAAGTCCAATTTACATATATATTTTTTTCCTGTTGTGCTTTTGTTGTCATATTTAAGGATCCATTGCCTAACCCCAGGTCACAAAATTTTACTACCAATGTTTCCTTCTATGACATTCATTGTTTTAGCTTTTGGACCTATGTCTATGATATATTTTGAGATAATTTTTGTGTAAGGAGTAAATAGAGCTTCATCCTCTTCGATGTCCTAGCCCCATTCAGTTGTCCTAGCCCCATTTTTTGAAAAAAATGCTGTTTCTTAAAGTTTAATATTATTCAATAACTAAAAATGCAACTGTAATAAGTGATATCCTTATTTGAACCTATATTTATCCACATAATTTTCAAATGTAAGGGCACCACTCTCCCCCCCCATAAAAAAAATGCTATAGAGACAAAGGCTGTGAAATTTACTGTTTTCTTTCTGTATGTTAAGTCCAAGAAAAGCATTTGAAATATTTATATCTGTCTGTTGGTGACTACTTTGCAGATTAATATACTTTCATGTTTCTCTTGATATCCTACCTATACAGGTCCTGATATTACTCTTATTTACATATTATAAGAGTAATATGTAATTACATATTTTTTTTAAATTATGTATTATAAAACACATTGTTTTAGTTCAAATAATTATTGTAGGAAAATAGCTGCAATCTTAAGACTTATGCCAACCAGATGTCTAAAGCATTCACATTTGAGCTGATCTATGCAGGAAGGCTTTTCTGAGACCCACGTCCTGGTTCCTTCACATCCCTGCGGTGTCCGTCTCTAAAGCCTCTGAAGTGGAAGCCTCCACCTTCTTCCTCATTGGGATCCCAGGGATGGAGCATGCGCACATTTGGGTCTTCATGCCAATTTGCCTCGTGTACCTCATTGCCACTCTGAGGAACCTCATCATTCTCTTTTTCTAAAATCAGAGACCTCTCTGCATGAAGCTCTGTACTATTTCCTCTCCATACTGGCCTTTTCNCAGGAAATGAATAACTGTATTGGAACACCCTCCCTACTCACCTGATCTGGCCTCCAATGACTTCTTTCTTTAAAGGAAATATTGAAATGAATACATTTTGATGACATTTAGGACATCAAGGGTAATATGACGGACATCTCTGATGGCCATTCCAGAAAAAGTTCCAAAATTGCTTTGAAATGTGGACTAGGTGCTGGGGTCTGCACATGGCTTCCCAAGGGGAGTACTTTGAAGGTGATCGTAGTGATATAAGCAATGAAGTATGTAGCACTTTTTCTAGGATGAGTTCATGAATTTAATTGTCTGACCTCATATTAGTAAAATGTTCAAAGTAGATCACTATTTGCCTGTATAACCTAAACATCTTAGTTTCAAGGACCTTATCTTTAGCATGCTTCTCCCATAGATACCTCAAAAACATAAGACCTCAGATAAGCTGAAAGCCGGCTGGTTTCTAGACTTCAGTCCAATTCTAATGTGAGAAGCAAGTGCCGTATTGCATCAAATCAAAGACACCATAGATTGATTGTAAGCTGCATTCTAATTTCAGAAATGTTAAAATGGAAAGAATGTGCATTTTGGAATATATAACATGCAGTATTATTTATATATGGAAGTTGCTCCTGCTCATTTAGTCTAAGGACATTTTCAGAAATATTAGCATGAGGGTGTTATAAATCTTAAGTCCGTCAATGGTAAGAGACTCAGAGGTAAAGGCCTTCATTTCTTGCACACATTTAGAAAATAGTTTCTTTGCATTGTTTTATCGTTTTTCTTCTTTTTCTATCAATTTCCCCCTCTCTCACACACTTTGTTTTTTTATTTATACATGACCATTTCTCAATCAATTTTTTCCAGAGATACTCAGTTTTCAGTTGGAGATGGTTTCTTACAATTTCCTTTTTGTCATCTCAAACTGTTTGATAAATTGTTGATACCTGAAACTGTACAGAAATTCTCATTATAAGTGCCTGTTAAAGTGCCCATGGAAGGCATGTGCATTTAATTATGTGATATTAGTTTATTCAAAAGCTATTTGTGAAATACCTACTTTGTTCTAGTCACTTTACTACATGTTTATGAAAAAAATGATTAATGCCACGAGAAAATACTCTATAGTACATTTCAATTAATTGAGTACAATAAGCACAGTGAATTTAATTGACTGAAACGTGCAATATATTTGTGCCTGTTTCTGTGCATGAGTTTTCCCAGTGTGTGTTCTAAAGTATATAGATTTATCCTTTTGGTTTTGTAAGATCTTTGCCATTCTTAAAATATATCAGAATTTAAAAAAATACACAATTTAAATTCTTTACAACAAGAGTAAACAAAATATATCATGGCAACATAAATAAAGGAAATAGTTCAATACATTATAATAGTCATGCATGATTTCAAAAGATTCTTAGACATCAAGGAGTAGAAGATAACTCCTTTAACGTTAGAAAGTAAAAATTAAACCCCTTCTTCAAAACAAACAAACAGTAAACATAAAAGTTAATGACAAAATATTAAAACATCCCTCAAAATTCAAGAAAAGACCAAGGCATCCTGTACCATCACTTCTGTTCAGTTTTTATTCGGGCCTTAATACATTAACTTGAGAAAGAAAATAACAATATGGAAGATAGAACAGACAGACTCATACAAGAATTCATGAAGAGAACCCAGGATTAAAAATAAATAAGAAAAGGAATAACTGTAGCATAATAGAAAAAGAAAATAGAAATACATTTTAAAATGTAAGTCAAGCTACAGTGTCATTTCAATGGAACAGAAGTGCTCTTTAGTCAATTTAATTGAACCTAGACAATTTTCATCAGTGACTTTTGTTGGCACCAGTCTTATTAGAGTTTTACTGTTAAGTTAAAAATAAAAGGCTTTATTATTATTATTATCTTTATGTTTTTCCTTTTTTCTCAACTACTCACACCAAAGCAAATTTAACATGATTGACAGATTTGTTTCCATCTACCAAAACCATGTAGTAGGAGACTGATCAGCATGTCTCAATGGGTGGTCCAGCATAAGCGTTATCCTCGCAGCTAAACATACAATAGCTTGTGATCCACCCAAAATATGTTGAATCAAAATGTTTATTTTATCAAAATCTTGAGGTGATAAAATCACCTTACATTAAACTTTAAGAAGCACTTCATTCAAACACTTCTTTATTGCCAAATGTATGGGAACTTCTGTGTGNCCCAAAACACATTTCCTCTCTACTATTACCCATCTTGGTTCATCTGTTACGCATGTAATAGAAATGGCTATCCACAGATGTGCCAAGGTTCAAAAATTACAGTTTGGGGTTTTTTCTTCATTGATTTATTTTTTTAATTGCCGGAGTTTTGTAAGAATTAGAGTGTTATGTAGTAGGAGGAGAGGGAGGAACTACGATGTTGGACAGTAATATAGGTCAGGGTTTGAATTCCATCCTCAGCACTTACTTGTTCCTATAACCATACCCAGGTCACTTCACCTCTTTGTGCCACCATTTTCTCACTTGTCATATGCTCCTTAGAATAGAATTCATCTCATACTAGTGTTGTGAGAGTTGAATGGCATGATATACATTAGACACTTAGGAAAGTGACAGAAACATTATATATTAAAGAAGTATTAGCCCTTAAGCATTTTATGTGATAAACAATATACTAGTCAAAGCATATTTATTAATACACATAGACCTATTATAGAGTGGCTTGCAATAAATGCAATTGAATAAAAAGTCCCAAGGCAACGGTAAAGGAGGGTGGGCCCAGGTCAGTTATTATAGGGACAGACCTATACCTGTGCATAATATCAATCCAAGCCCCAGAGGTATACGTCGCTCACTTTGAGAGCCTTAAGATTTCATTTCCTCATTATAAGCGAAACATTAGAAGCATCTTGTGGCCGTTTCAGCTTTCTTTTTGTTCTCTCTGTTTCAGATCTTGTGCAACCTCTTCTGCATCCCCACGAGTACAATTAGCCCCAGCTTACCTGTCCTGATGTTGGAAACACACATCTCTCCTAATATCTCTCAGAACTAATCCCCAAAGCATCATTTCCTAGAATTATTGGTTTCCTGAAGACCCTAATTCTTCTCAGACATTTCAGTTTCAGACTTCAGATTTGCACACCACCATTTGCGACCTCAGCCACGAAAGGCTTGTATGTAGATTCTGGAAAGGCATCATGCTGGTCACAGGCTACAAGTTCAAGGAGTTTAACAAACTTTTACTCAGTGCTTCCTCTGTATTCCTGTGAAGACTAGGCATTGTGGAATGAAACACAATCACAAGCTAAATTTTAAATACATT
>NW_017733013.1:23694-40574 GCF_001890085.2 Hipposideros armiger
TTCAAATAAAATTCTTAGCATGTTTTCAGCTCACAATAAATTTTAGTTACTTTCATTCTTAAAATGAAACTTAATAACACAGAGCAAAATATATCATGGAGAATGTGTGGTAAAGAAAAGAGGAAGCTCTGAAATAGCCTTGAGGGGAAAGAGACCCATGGATGATTTCACAGTCACAACAATAACCACATGCATTCTTTCATCCATGTATTTTTCTCATAACACATATAGTACTTTCTATGTGCCAGGTATTGTTCTATACAAGGAATAGGCCCTATCCATTTTCTGCTAGGTAGATAATATAGATTTGGTGGTGAGAACTTCTAGGCACAGAGAAAAATAAATGCAGAGACCTTCATTCAAATAGACACCTCAACCCAATAGAATTAAATCTGAATTATTATTTTCTGCCTCAAGTGAGTGGCACCATCATCCACCTGGTTATTAATTTCTGACTCCTTTCTCTTCATCACCTGCCTTATTCACCTAGCTTAAAGCTTTCTGTGTGTTCCTTTTAGTTCTCCCTTACTCTTTCTACTACTATTTTTAAATGCAAATCTGCTTTGTAATTCTGCTTATAACCTCAATAACTTTCTATTATTATAGGAAAAAATTAACCCTACTTTATAGAGCCTATAGGTTTTAGCCTTTACTTATTTACCAGACACTCTTGCATTATATTTTCCTCCCTTCATATTTCAATGAACAATTTGATGGATGGATGAATGAAGAATGTAGCAAATTTATAGAACTGAGATAAGCCCCAGGTAGTAGTAGCAGCAGAAAGGATAAAAAGTGTGGCAGGAGTCTGGACTATGAGTGAGGAAAATGCTGATAAGGTAAACAACCCAGTCAAAGAATAGAAACTGTACCTTCAGGATAATGGGAAGCCAATGAAGTATTTAGCCAGGAAAGTAACATAACCACATTCACATTCTAAGATGTGTACTCTGTTTATAATATAAAGAATGAATTAGGGAAGTGGGTGGAAAGAATTGATAAGAAAGAGAAAGTAGGGAGCTGTAACAGCAATCAAGACAAGAAATCATCATGACAAGTACCATGGCAGAATCAGCTCCCCAAAAAAAGTGAACAGCATCATGAGTATTTAGAAAAAAACATTTTCATGAGTTGGTTGTTTATTGGATGTGTTCACTGAATAACAGGAAAGAATGAATGAAGATTATTCCTTGGCTTCACTTTTGAAGAATTAAGTTTATGAGTGTTCTACTTAATAAGACAAAGAACACTATATAAGGAACAGGCTTAAAGGAAGGAATTAATTAGCTGTAGCTTGAAGATGCTGAGCTCCAGATGCTTATGTAACATGGAGAGTATAGATTGGTTAAGAACTCAGCCTCTACAATAGGATCAATTAATAGGATCTCATAGGATCCAGATTCTATCACTTATTAGCTGTGTGCCCCAAGAAGGTTTTTTTTTAACCTTTTTAAACCCCTGCTTCTTCATCTGTCAAGTGGGCATAAGTAATAATATCTCCCTAATAGGTTAATATGAGGAATAAAACAAGAATGCACCATGTATTATGCAAAGCATTTGGCACAATATATGATACTTAATATATATCAATAACTATGAGATACTATTATTACTATTCTTACTAAAAATTAGAGTCAATAGGCATTTGGACCTATGAACCTAAAGCTTGGAAGAGAAGGCCATGATATAGGAACGAATTCATGACTTGGGATCCTTTATTAAACGTATAGTAAGCAAGACAACTGACTTGACTCACTCACAGAAAGCCTAGAACCAGAATGACAAACTCAAATCCCTCAGACATTGTGCAGTCAGGTAAATGAATGAAGTAAAACGGTTGAAGACAAGTTACAAGAGGTGGGGTGTGATCTGTGGTTAACTCTTTCTTAAGGGACACAACTACAGCTCCAGAATGCTGGACCGATGTTACTAGATGTGATTATTTTTTTTTAATTTTTCAATTACAGTCAGCATGCAATACTATATTAGTTTCAGGTGTACAACATACTGATTAAACATTTATATAACTTACGAAGTGATTACCTCGATAAGTCTAGTATCCTTCTGACACCATACATAGCTATTACAATAGATGTGCTGATTTTAAAAAAGAAAATAAAAATCCAGATTCTTATGTAAAATGCAATTTTTTTTAACATTCTACAGCTATACAGATCAAATAAAGTTATCAAGCAAGCTTTGTCCTGTGGACTACCAGTTTGCACTTCTGGCCTATCAGTATCCCCCCAAAAGCCAATGTCTTTCATCCATTCTTTTTTCTTTATGTCCTAAAAGGCAATGTAACATAAAACTTTAGAACAAAGGCAGTGGCCCCAGAAGGCTCTGAGTTCAGTCCTCAGGTCTGCAATTTNTCTCTCTCTCTCTCTCTCTCTCTCTCCCTCCCCCTCTGTGTGCATAACACCTGAGATTCAAATCTATTTTCTGCCAAATCACATCTAATACTATCTCTCTCTTTCAAGTGCTTGAAATCAGAGTCTGTAAATAAATATTTTCTTGTGAGTGGGGGGAATATGACTGGTGTCCTTATAAGAAGAGGAAGAGACACCAGTGATACTCATGCACAGAGGAAAAGCCATATAAGGACACAGCAGGAAAGTGTCCACCTACAAGCCAAGGAGAGAGGCCTCACAAGAAATTAAACCTGCTGACACCTTGATCTTGGATTTTATTAGACCTTGGACTCTAGAACTGTAAGAAAATAAATTTCTGTTGTTAAAGTCACCCAGTCTATGATATTTTGTTTCTGCAGCCTTAGAAATCTAACATAAGAGGTAATGTGTTTTGGAATGAATTCCAGGTTAAAAGTGAAGATGCATTTTTAATTATAGAGGGAATAAAAATTCTGGAATCAGAGTTGAAAACAAATCATAAAAACAAGGATATATGAAAATTCCTAAACCTTTGTAGTTGCCACAAATGTCAGTTTCTGATTCTGCAAAGATGAGGCCCAGAGATCTGCATAGCAGCAAGCATCCCAGGTGGTTCCGATTCTGATTATCTGGGGGCTATGATTTGAAAAATACTGCTTCATAACACTCACATGTGTATACATGCTCAGCCAGAGAGTAATGGATGTGGCCACAAGAGGAAGCCCACTCTATTCCAAAGGGACCAGTCAAGCCAGTGAATTGGAATAAAGTCTTATGATTGGATTGGGGAATCTGGGCCATTCCTTACTATTTATGCCTTTATATTCCCCCAAAAAGATCCAATACTAAGGACACTAATTACCTGGGTAATGAAAACATTGAAATGGTCCTTCATTCCTCTCTCTAAAATGTCTTCTCCATCAGGTTTCAGAGTCCAAAAATAGATGATTAACTCTTCATATCTCTGTAGTAACATATAAAACTGCTTTTTAGATTTAACTACCCCTTGCAGGGGCTCACATTGCCTTGTAAGGTGTAAAAATAGTTTCTCCAATTAGCTCCTTGATGTCTAAAATCAAAGGGTTAAGTTCTGAGTAGCTCAGGTACAGAATGAGGAGATGGAGTCCCTACGTGTAGGCAGGGGTCAGGAGCATACAAGGTTACCCAGGGCACCAAGAATAAGCATCAACACTATTACAGAACTTGGCCTGACTTCTTGCTTCCTTTTTGGTTACAGGAAAAGTGTTAATTAAAAATCCATTTTAAATGCTGCATATGGTTATAGACCCAACATGCACACGGACAGATCCAGCATGCATAAACTATAGTTATGACACATCATACACAAAACACTATCAACAGCACCCACTCTGCTTTCCCGAAGTTGTGAAAGTTGTTCAAAACTTTCACCAGATCCTTCAGTGGTAGTTACCAGTGTATGGCATCCTCTGAGCTCCCCATCTAGACATTTCACAAGACCACTCACTCTCTTCTGCTCTCCTCCCCCTATTCCCATGGTCTAAGATAATGAGCTTGAGGGAGACTGTCAGAGTAGGGAATTGATTAAAGATCCTTAAATGTTCTCAATGGAGATGTCAGGCAGTTGCATAAAAGTCAGGGCATTAACATCATCCTCCAGTCTCTCCTTATACCATAGAGCCAGACCCTCTCGTTTTAGCCTTCCTTCTTCCCTGGTATAAGGCCTGGAGCCTCTGGGCCTAGCTTTGCTGTGTGAGGAATCAATATAGTAGGTAGACAGGTGTTTGGTACCGAATTGTGGAACCAAGAAGAGGTCCCAGAAGGCTCAGCTTGAGCTTTGCAGAGGGAAAGAAGAAAAGTACTCTGAGGTACAAGAAAGGCTGTAGAGAGTGCCTGCCCAAGGTGGTGACTGCTGCAGTCAGATCTTGCTGACTTCATGGGATCCTAGGTCTGGTTTTACCACTAGCTCAGAAAGGAGACAACAGCTTTCTGACATCTGTTCACTGCTTGGATTTTTCTAACCTAAGTGTTTCCAAATTTTCAGAATGTGCCTTGAAGCTCCAGAGACTTAAGTTTGAATTCCAGCTCTGCCACTGATTGGCTGTGTGACTTTAGGCACATCATCAAATTCTCTAAGCTTCTCCTCATTTGCAAATTGAAATAACATTAACTTGCAAGGTTTTTCTAAGGTCTCATGCTATTCCTTTTGCAGTGTTTTTGGTACAGTGTCTGACATATAGTGGATGTTCATCAGGTATTATAGTTCTTTCTCACCACTCTACTTTATTTTCATGTCAAAAATATTTTCTGCTTCTGGTTTTATGAGTTATATTGTTAACTACCATGACTACCATGTAATTTGCCTGCCCCTACTAAGCCCTTGATTTTATGTTACTATTGCTGCTACTTGACAATGAATTATCATCAACGTGGGAAGAAAGTATAATGGTTGTTTAGAGCCTGAAATCTAAAGAAAAATCAGATCTCAGTTCAGATCCCATTCGGCCGTTTACTATGTCCTTGACCTTAGAAATGTTAATTTTCTCCAAGCTTCTGTTTTCTCATCTATAACATCATACTATTAATAAAACTTTACTCACAGAATTCTTTTAAGGAGATAAAATGTGGACCAAGTTAGTAACAGCTAACTGAAGAAAATTTAACTCTTATTTAGGCATTTAAAAAAATCGCTGAGCACATACTGTATAGCAGGGCACATTCTAAGCACTTTTACAGAGGTAAACAAAGCAAAGCCTTGCCCACTGTGAGCTAAACTTCTAGTGAGATTATTAATTGGGAGTGGGGAGATCACTGCTCTGGAAGTCAGGAGTCTTAAATTGGCGTATGGCCTTTGCCCAGTGACTGTCCCCTCCTGAGTCATCCTTTCTTCATCTGAAAAAAAAAAAAGTGAACTCTATCAGCATCATTGCCTTTTGTTCTGTGGACTCTCATGGACTCTGCTTTGTGATTGGGGTTGTGGCCATGGGTGATGGTGCTTCAGTCTTTCCTCCCACCTATGGTCACAGCACTTGATTCCTAGTTAATTCCAGTTGATTCTAANGCTGGAATCCTTCAGGTAGCCTCAAAAGTGTTCTCCAAAACAATTCGCTCTCTGGTAAGTACTCAGATATTCTTACCTATTTGATTTTCACTTTATTTTTTTTCTCTTGGCAACGAACCATATACAACTTCATACAGAGCAAGAAAACACCTTCAAAAGTCATACCTCTAGGAAGAACGTTTCTTCCAGAGACTATGTGAACAGACTATGTACCTTTTGGGGGACCATTCTTCAATAGAATTCAAATTCTCCTAAATTGTGATACTAATCACTTCAGGTTATTAATCTCCTGCCAATACAATAAATTGTAGTGTTGGTAACAAATTCCAGGCCAGGGGAAAATGAGATACAATCTGTCAGTAATCTCTGGAGTGACTGCCCTTACAAATAGATACATGATTTGAAAATAGTGGGAAATTTTAAAAGAATATTGAAGTAATCAACAATTTTCAGATAGCAGGAAATAGAACTAGGAGTATAGAACTAGGTGTAGTTTGATTTTGGGAAGACTACACTTCTGTGAGAGTTCCAAGACATAGAAAGAAATTGATTTGTGAGATTCCTTTGCCTTAATGCACTGTCATTTGAGTAATCATATACTTTATCCAACATCTTATCTAGGATGTAAAAGCAAGGAATAATAGAAAATCCAGATTAATTGATTAGGGTTTAATAATATTTTACAGGGAAAATGAAATCAGATTCATATCTGAATGCAAAGTATACTTCTAGTTTCTCTGTAGGAATTTTCCTAATCTATGATATAGGTAGGTTTTAGTCTAAAATGGCATTCACTTCCCACTCACTATATGATAGCCACATAAATGCTTTGCTCTGTCAAAGAGAACTGGAAATGAGTCAGAATCTTCAACAACTGCTTTTTTTTTTCTACCAAATTTCTAGATACTGATATTTTACCAATTCAAGAATCTCTGTTTCAATGCATCATGTCCATTCGCAACACATCACTTGTTGAAATCACCACCTTCTTCTTGGTTGGTATTCCAGGATTGGAATATGCACACGTCTGGATCTCTATCCCCATCTGCAGCATGTATTTTGTTGCTTTTCTGGGAAACTGCACCATCCTTTTTGTCATCAAGACAGAGCCCTCCTTGCATGAGCCCATGTACTATTTCCTTTCCATGTTGGCCCTGTCTGACTTAGGTTTGTCCTTATCCTCCCTTCCCACTGTATTGAGGATCTTCTTATTCAATGCTCCTGAAATTTTTGCCAGCGCCTGCTTTGCCCAGGAATTCTTCATCCATGTGTTCACAGGATTGGAATCCTCAGTGCTCCTGATCATGTCGTTTGACCGCTTCCTGGCCATCCATAATCCTCTGAGATACAACTCCATTCTTACTACTGTCAAAGTTGTCCAAATAGGAATAGTAATCTTTGTTAGGAGTTTCCTCTTGGTTCTTCCCTTCCCCCTCACTTTGAGAACATTGAAATATTGTAACAAAAGCCAATTATCCCATTCTTACTGTCTTCACCAGGATGTCATGAAGTTGGCCTGCTCTGATAACAGAATTAATGTCATCTATGGCTTCTTTGCAGCACTCTGCATTATGTTAGACTTTATGCTGATTGTTATGTCTTACATCCTGATTCTCAAGGCTGTGCTGGGAATTGCATCCCAAAAGGAGCAGCTCAAGGCCCTCAATACTTGTGTTTCACACATCTGTGCAGTGATCATCTTCTATCTGCCCATCATCAACCTTGCCATTGTCCATCGCTTTGCCCAGCATGTCTCTCCTCTCTTCAATGTTCTCATGGCAAATGTTCTCTTACTTGTGCCTCCAGTGATGAACCCTATTGTGTACTGTGTAAAAACTAGACAAATTAGAGTAAGAGTTGTAGCAAAATTATGTCAGACGCAGATTTAACNTTTGCTGTTTGAGGAACACCAAATGAAAACTCTAAAGCAAAACAAACAACCTAAATTCACACACATGTAGTTTGATATATGAAGTTCAGTCTGAAAAAGGGATAGCTAATGGAGGAAAGCATTGCTGTCTTCAAATTTGGGATATTACATTCAATTAAATAAGCAATTATGAAGTGACAGCTATATTCCACTTACTATGCCAGGCACTGGAAATGCAGTGGTGAACAGTGTGAGCATGATTTCCTCCCTGTAGAGTCAAGTAATGGGAAAAGACATCAATCAAGTAATAAGGAAAATAATAAAGAAGCTATTTTGTGTAAATGGGGCTAGATTATGTACCTGCAGAGAAAAGAAGATGGAAATTTTTTGAAACATTTATCAATTCAATTCAAGGGAGAAAAACAATCTGAGTATTCAACCATGAAGTAGAAAGCTTTAGGTAGTAGTTAATATACTAACACTAGGAATAAGCTAGGATATATTAGCTGATGGTGACCTATTGATTTAGAGTGGTTCTGGATATATTATATTTTATAATATATATAATATATTATATAGTATATATTATATATAATATAATATTATATATAATATAATATTATATATAATATATAGTATATATTAATATAATATAATATATAATATATATAATCATATAATTATATATAACTATATATATAATTATAATATATAAGTATATATTATAATATATAATTATATATGTTACATATAATTAATATATAATATGACATTAATTATAAGACTACACATTTTAATTATGAGTAGTCTTATAATTAATATTTAATTATATATTTAATTAATTATATATATTAATTATATATAAGACTACAAATTTTTGAGGGAATTTTTATATCAGGCTGTATCATTATGAACTTTCAGTTCTGCCATTATTTCAAATGCTATCCTATTAGAAACATACAGGTCTGAATGTAGGTATAGAATAATTTGTGAATCCTATCTCCCCCCAATTCACAGTAAACATTGCTTTTTCCTTTAAGGCTTTGTTTTTTATAAAACTAAGATAAGAAAACCATAAAATTGGAGACCTGGTTTTATGAGATCTGGCCATGGGTAGTTGCATGTGGTCAAATAATTGTCTAGGACTGTTAAATGGGCAAAGTCTTAACTCACTGACACTTTAAAAAAATGAAAACAGATACCTGGATGAAGAAGCAAGTCCGATTCTTCTCATTTGTTTCTGTGTTTGACCCTTTTTATAGCCTGAACTGACAGTAGAAACAGAATATTTACCTTAAGACGTCGCTGATTGTCCTCTTTGTGCCTGTGATCTGCACTGTACCAGAAAGGGACAGCTTCTGTGTTAACACAAACATTGAGGTTCTCAGGTTCCTCCTTATTGGGATCCCTGGACTGGAGAAGCGTCATATCTGGATATCCATTCCTTTCTCATCCGTGTACCTTCTTTCTCTCCTAGGAAACTTTATTGTTCTTTTCTTTATCAAGACAGAGCCAAGCCTCCATGAACCCATGTACTATTTCCTTTCCATGCTCTCCATCTCTGACCTAGGGTTGTCCCTCTCTTCCTTACCCACCACTTTGGGACTATTCCTATTCGGTGTCCATGAAATTCATGCAGCTGCATGCTTCGCCCAGGAGTTCTTTATACATTTATTCACAGTCACTGAAGCTTCTGTGCTATCCGCAATGGCATTCAACCGATATGTGGCCATCTACAACCCTCTGAGATACAGCACAATCTTAACCAGCTCCCGAGTCATCAAAACAGGGGTCTTATTGACTTCTAAAAATGTTGTTTTGATCCTTCCACTGCCCTTTCTGTTGCAACGGCTGACATACTGTCATCAAAACCTGCTCTCATACTCCTACTCTCTGCACCAGGATGTCATGAGGCTGGCATGCTCTCACAACAGAGCCAATGTTGTCTATGGACTCTGTGCTGCCCTTTCTACCATTCTTGATTTGTTGTTTATAATTTTCTCCTACATAATGATCTTAAAGACAGTCCTGGGCATTGCGACCCCCAGAGAGCAGTTCAGGGCCCTTAACACCTGCATTTCTCATATCAGTGCTGTGCTTATCTTCTATGTATCCATGATGAGTGCAGCAATGTTCCACCATTTTGCCAAGGATGTGTCTCCTATGATCCACGTCCTCATGGCTGATGTTTTCCTACTAATGCCTCCCCTGATGAATCTCATTGTGTATTGTGTGAAAACCCGTCAAATCTGAGAAAAGGTTGTGGGGAAACTTTGTCCAAAAAGTTGATCAAAGGAATGAGAAGGGGAGTACATTTGTAAGCGATAACTAAATAAACTTTGAGTGTGTAGCTAGAAGACAGCATTATAGAGAAGATTGCATGGGGTCTTATAGTCAGACAGAGCTCATGGAGTGAATGGCTTTTAATACTCTATACCCTTAGTACCCTGCTGAGCACTGATGGAGACAATCATGGGGTTGTTCAAATTGGTGCCACGACATCTACTGTCTCAGATGATCATGAAATATCACTTGTAATGTTATTGTTATTTTACACTCCTATTCAGCTCCCACATCCATTTCTCACAGACACCACACCAAGAATTTGTCAGGTTTTTTAGTATCCTTACTCTACACAGTATCTGCATGCCTCCTTTCAAGGCCATGAAACATGAATTATTNTTCATTGCTTGTCCTTCCTGGAGTCCTCTGTGCTTCTATCTATGGCTTTTGACCGCTTTGTGGCCATTTGTCGCCCCTTGCACTATGCTTCCATTCTCACTCACACAGTCATTGGCAGGATTGGCCTGGCTTCCCTAGGCCGAAGTGTAGCACTCATTTTCCCATTACCTTTTATGCTCAAGAGATTCCCCTATTGTGGCTCTCCGGTCCTCTCACATTCCTATTGTCTCCACCAAGAAGTGATGAAATTGGCCTGTGCAGACATTAAAGCCAATAGCATCTATGGCATGTTTGTCATTGTTTCCACAGTGGGTATAGACTCACTGCTTATTCTCTTCTCCTATGTTCTGATCCTGCGTACTGTGCTATCCATCGCATCCAGGGCTGAGAGACTCAAAGCTCTTAACACCTGTGTTTCCCACATCAGTGCTGTGCTTCTCTTCTATACACCTATGATTGGCTTATCTGTCATCCACCGCTTTGGAAAACACACACCTCATCTTGTCCAAGTGATCATGGGCTTTGTGTATCTTCTATTCCCTCCTCTGATGAACCCCATCGTCTACAGTGTGAAGACCAAACAGATCCGGGACCGTGTGACCCATGTCTTTTGTTACTAGCTGTGTCTAGTCTTGGAGGCACTATTTCCTTAAATGTACCCTGACTTACTCCTCTATTCTTTATAATACCTGATGTCCATGAAATGAAGGAGACTGTTATTTATTTACTCAACAAGTATATACAGGGATGAACAAGAAGTCATCGCTCTCACAGAACTCTCGCTTTTGTTGGGAAAAAATACAATCTGATATGATGTGGCAGATTTTATTTTCCAAAAATGGCCACAGAAATAATTCTAATCCCACATTCCCTTCCAGAAAGTTGTCACTGCTTCATCAAGAGATGGAGTCTATTTCTTCTACTCTTGTAACTGGGTAGGACTTGCCTCAATGAATTGAATGTTGTGGAAGTGACCTGTAAGACTTCTGAGGCTAGGTCTTTTAAAGTGATATGTTTTTTATTTGTTTTCTCTCTCTCTCTCTCTCTCTCTCTCTCTCTCTCTATATATATATATATATATATATATATATATATATATATATATATATGTAAGATATATACATATATAGAGATAGAGCTATAAATGTGTATATGTATATACCATATTTCCCCATGTATAAGATGTACCTCAATTTTGAGGCCCAAAATTTGAAAAAAAAAAGTATTACATAAAGTTATTGAACTGAAGTTTTATTCATCATGAAATTCATACAACTCCTCATCACTTGTGAGAAATGCAAGTAAGAAAATTACAACCACTGTATAAAATGCACCCAGTTTTTAGACCCCAGATTTTTTGAAAAAGGGTGCATCTTATACATGGAGAAGTATGGTATGTATATATACATATACACATTTATATCTCTATCTTACTTAATGCTTGCTTTTCAAACCCAGACGCCATGCTGAAAGGAATCCCAGACCACATAGAGCGGCCACATGAAGGTGTTTCAGCCAATAGACACAGCTGAGGTCTTAGCCTTAGCTGGATCGTTATCAACTAATAGTGAGTGAACAAATCCTCAAATTATTTCAAACCTGTTTTTCCACCTCTCCAGTTGGCACCCAGTGAAACAGACAATCAGTCCTACTCTGAACATAGTCCAAATTGCAGATTTATAATCTAAATAAATTTTTTTAAGACACTAAATTTTGGGATGGTTTGTTATACAGCCACATGACAATTGTGTTGCTCAAAGTAAGAAGTTCATATAGAAACAGAGAGATGTTTTTCTCCAGCTGGAGAAAGACAGTGTCAAGGAAGGTTTTACTGAGATGACACAGTAGCCAGCCTTAAGGATCATATAAAAGTTAGGCAGTCAAAGTAGAAAATTATGGTCCACTGTGAAGGAACATCATGTGCCAAGATGAAGCAGAGGTGAAAGAAAGGAAATATATTCAGGGAAATATCTGAAGTTGTTTTTGNTATTTTCACATGTTCCTGAAATATGGACCATTGTACCTGAAGGAACAAAAAGGCCAACTCTGGGCTTCCTAAACAATGGCTCCAGGTTAGAAACAATGTTGCTACCAGGACACTATGGCAATATCTGGAAACATTTTTGATTGTTGCAACCTGGGAGGTGAAGTGTGTTTTTAGCATCTACTGTGTAAAGACTAAGGATGCTATTAACCATCTTACAGGACACATTCTACAATGCACAGTACAGACCCCTACAAAAATAATTGTCTAGCCCAAAATATCAGTAGTGCCAAGGATTAGAAACCCTAGTGCAAATGTAATTGTCAGCAAATGGTTAAACCTCATGGTTACCCAGATTGCCTTGAGCTAGACTACACAGCACCTAAAGATGATATGCTATCAGGGAAGTTCCTCAGAAAGACACCCAGTGGAAGATTGATGGAAAACTTCTGGAAAAGTACACAAATTCACTTACAAGATGGTAAAAATACTTTTTTTGAATCAAAAGTGGAGAACAGCAAAGACATATGTAAATGCATATAAGCCTTACCAGGAAACAATAGCTTAAAGATTTTTTTTTAATTATGATAAGCTTTATTGTTGCTGTTGTTATTATTTTCCTTTTTTATTGGACATGGGCCATTTGTGACAGGTTTATGGAAAAACATTTCAAGGGATGGCACACTATATAAAATTAAAGGGGTGATATGACAAGGGAAGCAAGAAGTTACAATGGGGTAAGGATAACCTATTTAATAAATGGTGCTGGGAAAATTGGACTGACACATGCAAAAAAATGAAACTGGACCACCTCCTTACGCCTCTTACAAGAACAAANAGTTCTTAACCATCGCGCCACTCGGCTGGCCCTAAAGAGATTTTTAAAGTATTGTTTTACACAAAAATTTAAAAAACAAAATAACATGTTTATTTAGGAAAAACAAACATGGCTCTAGTTCACTGAGGCATGATCAGCAGTTTTGCTAATTTTTTACTGGATTTTCTTCAACTGTTAAATGTGTGAAATTTAGTGCTTTGTTGACTTTTTCTATTTTATGTCAGATTTCTATTTTATTGATTTCCAGTCTTACCTTCCTTTTTCGTTTGGGCTTACTTGTTCTTCTTTTACTATCTCCTTGAAATGGAAGTTATATCTTTGTTTTCAACTATTCTTCTTTTCTAATAAATTAACTTCACCTATAATTTTCTATAGAGGCATTTCTTATACTGCATCCAGCTATTAGATATGCATATCTTCATTAATATTTAGTATATAGGCCAAGAGTAACTTCAACTAATCTATAATGTTTTGTTTCATCACAAGAAAAATACATCAAAGCTATATAACAATATTAATAGTTATTATATATGAGCATAATTCATCTTTATTAAGTAGTTATAAAGTTCCATATTTTAAATATTCCCTATATACAAATAAAACTTTCAAACTATAATATTATGTAAATTAAACATGCAAAATAGATACAAAGTAAAAATCCATATGGATAGATATCACATCTATCAAAATCTGTCCTTTTACCCATAACAAGCATAACTAAATGGGAAAGATACTAAAGATAATAAAGGTAAAAATGTCATACATTTTATGATGTCAGCTTAAAAATGCAGTTCATCTGTTCATTCAACAAATATTTGCTAAGCTACTACATGTCATTCAATGTGCTAGTGTCAGGACATATCAAAACAAAAATAACAGATGTGCTAACCACCCTGTCGTAGCTTATTTTTATTGTTGTGAAACAAAAAGAATCAGTCTTCAACATTGGGCGATAAATCAATAATCACATAACACCGCAATCACAATCAGCTCCATCTACACACACAATAATAATAAAGGACTTAGATGCCTCCTGCTGCCTCTTTCATGAGGAAAGTCTGGAGAAGCCTCAGAGATAAAGCAAAAGAGGAAGGTAGAGCACTCTTAACAATAGCCAAGGGGATTATTTTTGAGGGGATGAAAACAATTGGACATTTGTAAAGTAAAGAAATCATCAAACAGTTTAAAAGAGTTCATTGCAAATGGTGTGAGGTACAGATTAAAGTTCTCTTATTTTTATTTATTTTTAACTTTTGGTAAATGGATTCCAAATGTTGCAGCACTATTTCTTAAAAAGACTACCTTTTCTCCAATAGAATTGTCTTTGACCTTTGTCAAAAGTCAACTGACCACATTGTATAAATGCATGTATTTCTGATTTCTGGATTCTCTTTTCTGCTTATTTGTATGCCAGTACTATANGCCGGCCCTTCTTGTATCAATATTTTGAGGAAAGATGTCTAGCCTACTTTGAACAAAACACATTTAAAAATGTTAGCGGTTGGGTACTCTAGGAAGCAAATGGTAAGAGAGAGTCAGTATGCAAAGAGTTTAAACGTGTGAAACAGAAGGGGTAAAATCATGACTGGGGAAGGGGATCTATCAGACCATGCTTCATAGATAATGAAGCCTCTGCCAGACCAGCGGGAGCCATAGAGCAAAGATTCCCTTATGGAGGAGTTTCTCACTGGTCAGAAAGGGCCAAGTATTTATACATTACTCACACCCTGATTATCGGGCTAAGAAGGCTGTGACTTTGGCTGGAAATGAGGTAGACCCTGAAGCACTTTTCAGCTATCCACACTCCTTGCAGCTGGGTAACAAATTATTTCTTCAAGTAGGATCTGAAAATTATAGGTTCACATCTGTCACACCAAATTTGTCTGGTTTACCAAGCATTCTTTCAGAGGTGCACATATCTTTAAAATATGATTGAAGGTCATCAGCAGAAGAAAAAGCATGCACTGTAATGCTAAAGTTTTTATATTTTTAATTAGATATCAACTTTGTCTCAAAAAATTCTTAATTCACTCTAAATGTATATGTAAAGAAATGTATATGTAAAAAAAGACTGGGAGAAGAATTGCCTGGATGTAATCATGAATTATGTTTGAACCACAACAACCATTTCAAGTACATCCTAAACAAAAAGTTACCTAATTTCATAAAAAACTTCTTTTTTTAACCATATTTCTGTCCTATAATAAAATAGGCATTTATATTATCTCTACATTAAAAAAAATGTATCTCTATTGTTGAGCTTCTTAGCTGAACTCAAAATAGCATTCATAATAAGGCCAGGTGTTTTACAGAATAAAATCTGAACAGAATAAATATTTTGAGTCATGTATTGGAATAACATAATTAAACAACTTATATAACTAACTGATTTTTCAAAGTGACATCAACATCATGGCGACAGAAGATGTCTCTCATGTGCCCCCTCATACAAAAATTTTAAGCATTCATCCATGAATAAAAGTGCCTCTGTGGAAGTTGGGGGTGTGAAACACAGTGCCATATGCTGAGGGACCCAGGAGGGGTCACCTGTGCATCAGGTAATAGGCAGACCTCAGTACTGGCTGCGGTCTCCACAAGAGCCAGTGAACCAGTTACAGCTCCTGTTGGTCTTGATCTGGTAGCACTTGGAAAACACTGACTGGGGCAGTCCCAACAGCTAAGAGAATGTTTGTTGAAGTCCATATTTACAGAGAAGCTCCAGCACTGCGCTAAAGCAAAAAAATATGAGTTTGGATGAACTGGAGTAAGAGGAACAGCTTGACTAAGTGAGACCTTCTTAGCCCTTGATTTCTCCTGCAGAGGAAAGGTAGAGCAAGTGAGTGAGCACTCAGCTTTCCCAGCTGTGCGGGATGCTGCCAAAAAGACTCTCTTGTCTTGTAGCATCCAGAGTACTAAACCCGAATGCCCATCACTGGAGAAAGGGAAGAGATCAGGAGAGAGGAAGATAAAATTCTCAGAGGACATTAAAGGGACATGGTGTGACTGCATTGTGAACTTCATCAGGAAGTCCACCCATGAGCCAATAGAAAAGCATTACTTGGGGATACCCCTACTGGCAACAAAAGCAAAAATCAAGATGTGATACTACTACATCAAGCCAAAAAACACAGCAAAAGACACAACACAATGAAAAGGCAACCTACCTAATGGAGAAACTATTTGCAAACCACATGATAAGGGGTTAATATCCAAAATACACACAACTCAATAATAAAAAACAGACAATTGATTAAAAAATGGGCAGAGGAACTAAATAACATTTTCCCAATAAGATATACAAATTGCCAACAGGTACATGGAAGGATGTTCAATATAACTATTCACTAGGAAAATGCAAATCAAAAACAATGAGATGTCACCTCATACATGTTATAATGACTGTCGTAAAAAAGATGAGAGAGAGCAAATGCTGGCAAAGATGCGGAGAAAAGGGAACCCTTGTGCACTGTTGGTGGGAATGTAAATCGGTTGCCACTATGCAAATTAGTATATGGGTTCCTCAAAAACTTAAAAATAGAACTGCCATGTGATTCAGCATCCCACTTCTGGATATATATCCAAAGGAAATACAAACATGATAGCAAAGACACATCTGTACCCCCATATTTATTGCAACATTATTCACAATAGCCAAGTCTTGGGAAAACTCTAAGTGTCTATCAATAGATAAATGGATAAAGAATGTGCTATATAAGTATACAAATATGCAATGGAATATTATTTAGCCATGAGAATTAAGGGAATACTGTGATATCACTTATATGTGGAATCTAAAAAGAAAGAAAAAAAACTGAACTTGTAAAAACAGAGTAGAATGGTGATTACCAGGAGCTGGGGAGTGGGAGAAATGGGGAGTTGCTGGTCAAAAGGTACAAACTTCCAGTCAGAAGAGGAGTCATTTCTGGGGATCTAATACACAATATTATGATTATAGTTAACAATAATGTATTACATACTTGAATGTTCTTAAGAGAGTAGGTCTTAAATGTTCTCACTACAAAAAAGTAATGGTAATTATGTGATATGATGGAGGTGCTAGCTAACGCTAAGCCACA
>NW_017733013.1:45999-50813 GCF_001890085.2 Hipposideros armiger
AAAAATCCTCTATAAAAGCTCTCTACCTAGGCCCTCACATTTCATCTGCAGACCCTTCTTGACTCTCTGGTCCTAGTGAGTGAGTAATAATTCAGCCGTGTCACTCTCTAGGAACCCCATTCTATATTGTAGGTTGATGAATTCAAGATTATAAAACCATGACAATCCTTTATAATAGCAGCCTCCAAAAAGCTACTTTCTTCCTGACAGGCTTCCAAGGTCTGGAGGATCTCCATGGCTGGATCTCTATTCCCTTCTGCTCCATCTACTTGACAGTTATTGTAGGAAACCTTACCATCCTCCATGTGATCCGTACTGATGTCACCCTCCATGAACCTATGTACTATTTCTTGGCCATGCTGGCCCTCACAGACTTGGGCCTTTGCCTTTCTACATTGCCCACTGTGCTGGGCATCTTCTGGTTTGATGCCAGAGAGATTGGTATCCCCGCCTGCTTCACTCAGCTCTTCTTCATCCACACCTTGTCTCTTGTGGAGTCTTCAGTTCTATTGTCCATGTCCATTGACCGTTATGTGGCCATCTGCAACCCGCTGCATTACTCCACAGTCTTGACCCCAGGACGTATTGTCAAGATGGGGCTGAGCTCGGTGCTTCGGAGTGCCCTGCTCATCCTCCCCCTGCCCTTTCTCCTGAAGCGCTTCCAGTACTGCCGCTCGCACGTGCTGGCCCATGCCTATTGTCTGCACCTAGAGATCATGAAGCTGGCGTGTTCCAGCATCATTGTCAACCATGTCTATGGGCTCTTTGTTGTGGCCTGCACCGTGGGGGTGGACTCATTGCTTATCTTTCTCTCCTATGCCCTTATCCTCCGCACCGTACTAAGCATTGCCTCCCGCCAGGAGCGACTTCGGGCCCTCAACACCTGTGCCTCTCACATATGTGCCGTGCTACTCTTCTACATCCCCATGATTGGCTTGTCTCTAGTGCACCGCTTTGGTGAACATCTGCCCCACACGGTACACCTCCTCATGTCTTATGTGTATCTGCTGGTACCGCCTCTCATGAACCCCATTGTCTACAGCATCAAGACCAAGCAAATCCGCCAACGCATCGCTAAGAAGTTTGAGTTTATAAAATCACTTAGGTGTTTTCAGCAGGGTTAGGTTAGGATGAATGAAGGAAGGAAGTTTGGAACATGAACCCCATAGATGTTTTCGGTTTCAGCTATGCTGTGGAAAAATAANGATCAGCTTTATCTTCTATCTGAATCTAAATCAAAACACTGTCTTGTAATACTGCACTCCAAGCCTAGCTAGGACTTTCTTATCCACTTTCAGAAATTGTAATCTAAAACTAGAAACATCCTAACATCTTGAAGATATCCCTTGACAGCATACAGAATTGGGGTTTCTCAGCTTCCCGTGAGCTCCATCCTCAGCTAAGCATCTTGAGAACTCTAAAGGGAGTTCTCAGCCTCAGCAAAGTCTCCTGAGGAAAAGCTACTAGGCTCTTCAAAAAGACCCTGTGTTTTAAGCAGGGAATAGTCCAGTAGCTGAGCTACCACCCAGCCTGTGTTCTGACTGGAAGTATGCACGCCAGGCCCCTTTCTCTCCAGCTGTTGGTGCTCAGGTAAGTATTCGCAAGGATCGCAGAGAAGAGCCAGGTACACAGAGATAACTGGGAGACATATAACCAGGACTATACACTGACCTCTCTGTTTAGCTACTTGCTAAATGCCCACAGTAAATTAGCCAAGAAAGCTTGGCATGGCAGATGAACTGAGGATAGGAGACCTGAAGGTCTAGTCCTAGCTTTGTCTCTGTGTGTGATCTTCTGTGAATTGTACAAGTCATCTTAATCACTCAGTTTAACCCTTGCTGCCTCTCATTGCTTTTCTCATCATTTGGAGCATTAGTTCCTTTATCTTTAAAACTGAACTTGTAATCTCAACCTTCCTTACCTTAAAGTGTATTATGATACTTAAATATTAAAATGGACTTCACAGTGCTTTATACTAATACGAGGTCATGAGTGTCCTTGGGGGTAATTTTCAGACTGTCACCAACACAGACGCTGATAATCTTAAATGTGTTTGTGAGCAATTATATGAGGAATAAGAGTCAGAGGGAGTCTGTGTTATTGAAATCACTGTCCAGCCCATTTCTCCTCTGTTTCTGCCATAAACCCAAGGATGATATCCCTTTGTCCCAGTAAATTGGAGCTGAAGAGAGGACCAAAGGTGTATGATGTCTAGTGGAGGAATCAGCTGAACTTTTCTCTGATCCATTAATCTGGAGGTGAGTGCCTTTGAGAAGAAAATGTAGTCACTGCACTGCACTGCAAATTATTCTGTTTAATTCTCACTGCACCTCATCTCATTTTTTATTGGTTCATTCATGCATTTATNCATCAAAACAGGGGTCTTATTGACTTCTAAAAATGTTGTTTTGATCCTTCCACTGCCCTTTCTGTTGCAACGGCTGACATACTGTCATCAAAACCTGCTCTCACACTCCTACTCTCTGCACCAGGATGTCATGAGGCTGGCATGCTCTCACAACAGAGCCAATGTTGTCTATGGACTCTGTGCTGCCCTTTCTACCATTCTTGATTTGTTGTTTATAATTTTCTCCTACATAATGATCTTAAAGACAGTCCTGGGCATTGCGACCCCCAGAGAGCAGTTCAGGGCCCTTAACACCTGCATTTCTCATATCAGTGCTGTGCTTATCTTCTATGTATCCATGATGAGTGCAGCAATGTTCCACCATTTTGCCAAGGATGTGTCTCCTATGATCCACGTCCTCATGGCTGATGTTTTCCTACTAATGCCTCCCCTGATGAATCTCATTGTGTATTGTGTGAAAACCCGTCAAATCTGAGAAAAGGTTGTGGGGAAACTTTGTCCAAAAAGTTGATCAAAGGAATGAGAAGGGGAGTACATTTGTAAGCGATAACTAAATAAACTTTGAGTGTGTAGCTAGAAGACAGCATTATAGAGAAGATTGCATGGGGTCTTATAGTCAGACAGAGCTCATGGAGTGAATGGCTTTTAATACTCTATACCCTTAGTACCCTGCTGAGCACTGATGGAGACAATCATGGGGTTGTTCAAATTGGTGCCACGACATCTACTGTCTCAGATGATCATGAAATATCACTTGTAATGTTATTGTTATTTTACACTCCTATTCAGCTCCCACATCCATTTCTCACAGACACCACACCAAGAATTTGTCAGGTTTTTTAGTATCCTTACTCTACACAGTATCTGCATGCCTCCTTTCAAGGCCATGAAACATGAATTATTATTCCCATTTTTTACCATCTGACCTAAAGTCTTCTGTATATATTCTATCAAATTATCCCATTACTCTTCCTAAGAGGAATGCCACTCCTCCCTATCAAAATTCAACCCAACCCCTTAAAAGGTGAAAAGGTGAATTCCATATCTTCCTGCCTTTTCAGAGACCTTGCTAAATCTTCTATATTTTTCCAATTTTTTTCAATCTTCCTACTAATAGCTATGCTTTCTGAGGCTATAAGCATGTTTCTTTTAAAAGAGAAGCATTTTAAGAGCTGCATACCTTTGCTGCCTCAATTTTCTCAGTTCTCATGAATTTTTTTTCATTTATTTCAATTAATTTATTCATATATAGTGATATATGTATATATGTACATATATACATATATATCACACATGTATTTAACATGAATTCATATTACTTTGTTTTATTCTTTTGTTTCTTTGCTCTTCTTTTCTTCTTCCTCTGTCTAATCCCCAGACATGAGCAAATCACAGTAGCCTTTCAGGCAACTAGTATTAACAGCGAAGAGTGTTTCTGAAAAGATGCACTACTTGCATTCGAACCAAGAAAATACCAGATGGTAATGTTCTGTTTATTGCAGAACATTAATAAATGAAAAGCCAGTAGTTCACCTAGACTCTTGGCAATGGTAGAAACCCTTTTCAAAATCTGACCCATATCCTCTCCATATTCTCATACAATCATAGAATGACACATATGTTGATGGAATNATCCTTTTATACTGTTTCCTCAGCCTGAGCCTGCATTGTGAGCTCAGGGCTAGATCGATGTCCTTTGAGTCAACCTCTTAGAGGATTTATCCGGAAGTATGGCATTATTCTTCAAACAGCTCTTGCTTGTTGTCATCCCCAAGGGCTCTCTGAGCTTTATAAAATAGTGGTTACAAAGCAGAAAAGGAGAATCCAAGGGATTCTTCCCTGCTTCTAATCTTTTTCTTACCATTGACTTTAGGGTGGAATGTCACACTGAGGAAAAAAATCACAAAGAAGGTAAGATATAATTCTACTTTTTCAGAACATTTGATATAGTTTGCTTTTCATTTTCTATCTCTGGATCCTGAGAGATGGGCTACATGTTAAAACAAAAACAAATCAGAAGACCCCCATGGAGACTGAGAATCTTACAGAACTACCAAGGACAGATGGAATCCACGTGTTGGTGAGAGTATGTATCCAGGGAAGTTCTGGAAATGCCCAGTCTGGATGATATGTGTGAGAAGGGTGTATATCTTAAATATCACATGATTCTTCTTATTTATGTCTCTTGGCAGGTAGATACATGAACTTGGACAAGTTATTATAACTCTCTAAGGCTTGTTTTCTTATCTATAAAAGGAATGAAATAATAGCATAAGAGCATAAGTGATAATATCTATATAAATCATTTAATGGGGTATCATATTACTATACAAAAGTTAATAAGTGTATAATAAAATAATTAAATTTATGGGTGCTTATCCTATTTATTTAAATTAAATCTCAATACTGACTACTTCTAAAAAACAATGCAGTCCTCAAGACAATG
>NW_017733013.1:55523-81297 GCF_001890085.2 Hipposideros armiger
ATTTAGCCATGAGAATTAAGGGAATACTGTGATATCACTTATATGTGGAATCTAAAAAGAAAGAAAAAAAACTGAACTTGTAAAAACAGAGTAGAATGGTGATTACCAGGAGCTGGGGAGTGGGAGAAATGGGGAGTTGCTGGTCAAAAGGTACAAACTTCCAGTCAGAAGAGGAGTCATTTCTGGGGATCTAATACACAATATTATGATTATAGTTAACAATAATGTATTATATACTTGAATGTTCTTAAGAGAGTAGGTCTTAAATGTTCTCACTACAAAAAAGTAATGGTAATTATGTGATATGATGGAGGTGCTAGTTAACGCTAAGCCACAGTGGTAATCATTTACCACTAATATACACAATGCATTTACCACTAATATACACAATGTTATATATCACTTATATCTCGGTAAAGCTGAAAAAGATTAAATAAAAATCATAAAGTTGAAATTTTTTTATTGTCTTTCTGAAGCATCTAAATAATGATTTAAAATGAACATAATTTATCTTCTACTAATGGAACCAACATCATAACATCCATTCCATTCCATGTTGGTAGTTAATGACTGGAAAACTTGCAATAAAAAAGGAATACAATTTATTTGACTGAGGAGTTATTTAATCTATATGAAATATCATGAATGTATAGCATGAAATCTATATTCAGTAGCTGTGTATGGTAAATTATTAGTTTCAGATACAGGGTTCTTAAGAGAATTCACACACTTTTGAAGTGGATGCTAATTTTTTTTTCTGGTTGTCATGTGATCAATTGTATCAATTTGGCCACTATAGCAATGGCAAATATTAACAAGCATGTTGTTCAATTATAAGTTAATTGTCAAATTTCCTGAGAAACAGGATAGAAAATTTAAATTTAAAGTGTAAACTTTCATTTTTTAGGGTCCTTGCTGTCAGTGGGCTTATTAAAAATAAGTTTATCAAACAATGAAATAAATCATACATTTATAATAAATGATAAGCACTAAACATGCATCAGTCTTCATTCCCTGAACTTTTTCTTTCATTTCTTTTTCTTTCTTTCTTTCTTTCTTCTTTCTTTCTTTCTTTCTTTCTTTCTTTCTTTCTTTCTTTCTTTCTTTCTTTCTTTTTTTTTTTTTGGTTCAAGCAATCAAATTATTTTCTATTGACTCCAGGCTGCTGGCAGCTCAGTGGTATCATTCATTTCGCAGGCTTTGGGACAAGAGGCAACAGAAGTGGTTGGTTTAAAAAGTATATCTGGAAGGGGTAGCATTGTCAAATACATCTCCTACCACCCACTGAAACTAGGAGGAGTCAGCTGTATCTACATGCTTGCATATCAGTGAATTTCATTTTATAAGCGATGACCCCACCTGCTGTGTTTGCAGTTTTATTAATATTGTATTGGAAGTGGTCAAGGAAAGAGAGATGGGACTCCACTGACCATCCATGAGATTTAGAAGTGTGTTAAAGTAGAAACTGTGACCACTGTGCATGTATCTCACAGGCCATTAGATGAAACTGCAGCAGAAACTTAAAGAACAAAGTGAAGATCTAGCAACCCATCANTCTGACACTTCCTCTGACACAAGAAAAATTTTTTCTTTCTTCCAATTTCTCCCTTCCTTTTACACATTGAATTTTTGTCTCAGATTTTATTGGGGCTTACAATAATATTTTCTTTCATAGGTTGATGTTAAGAGTCAAATATATGAATGTATGGAAACTTTCTGAGTTCCATTTTTTGACAACTTCAGTTATCATTTGCTGTGTGGCCTCAAGAAACCATATTGCTTTTTTCTGTGTTCTGGTTCCTTCATCTATAAATGAGAGACTTGTAATCAATGAATGCTATGGCTCCTTTCCTCTCTCAAGAGTCTTTGTTCTCTGGCTATTGTTTGTTTGTTGTAGTCTGAGTTTTCATCATGCTTACAGGGAAAGAGGTCCAGATGTTTACAGATTCTTGGCATGAAATAAGGCATCAGCGGTCAGATCATGAGAATATTTTTGGTGGGGAGGGGTCCATGGACTTTGTTCTTTACCCCAATTGCAATAGGAGAGAATGAGAGTGTTTCAAGTGAGTGGCTAACATAACCTGTTTTACATTTACTAAAGATAACTGGCTGCAAAGTGACAAACAATTGGAGGGTGAGATTGAAGCAAGGGGCCAAATAAGGAAGATATAAAAAGTTCTTGCATGAGAGGATGGTGATTTGAGATGAGGATTCCGGCAGAATAGAAAGAACAAGAAAGTAAATCAGTTTTTTGCAAATAAAGACAGGTCTTTCTATGAACGAGGAATTAGGACGCTTACTAAAAGATGGCTAAAGGTTATCAAACAAAATAAGCAATATATCATTGATTGATCTTTGTTCTTTATATAAATAAATGACCTTTGAAAAACAAGAAAAAAACAAAAAGAAAAAAAGAAAGAACAGGAAAAATAATAAATGGTTGAGAGAAAAACTTCTATAGGATTTTATGTCAGTTTGGATATGGAAAATAAAGTGAAATAGTGAATACTGAGGTAAGAGTAAAATTGGGTAGGGAGAAGTAATAGGGGAAATAAGTTATCTGGATTTTAGCCCAGCAGACAGCAAAGTTCTGGCAGACAGTATAGCTTTTAGGCTTGGTGTGGTTATAGCAGTAGGGGAGGAGCTGCCTTAAGGGGGTAACCATGTGCTCTCTCTCACCTGAGGTGATTGACATAATACAATCCACAGTCCATCTCGCTCATGCTTTCAGACATGCCATTCTTAAAATTTGATTTACCATGTTAGGTGTTTGTTGTAGAGATTCAATTGTGTCTGTAATACTTCCTGAATTGAGACATTTAAAGGCTTTTTTAGGTACTCCAAAATCTGCTTCACTCATATAGTTCAAAATTATCTCTCATTATTTGCTAAATTATACTCTCTATTCCATCCAGACTAACATCCTTCATAGCTGCAATGTGCCCTGCTAGTCTACTTCTCCTCAATAGTATAATGAGCATACATTGTATAAATTTAATAAATGCTACTTGAATAATCTCAATCTGTCCAAATTTTATCCATTCTTTCAGGGCCGACTCAAATACAAGTGTTACATAACATTGTGTTTTGTTTCAACAGCTCTTAAAATGTTAATGAAACCTCTGTGTGTCATTTAATATATCACCTGATTATATAATCTTTCCCATTGAATATTACATTCCCAACTTTATTATCAATCCTGTACAGCACAGCTTTTTACTCTTCTTCCAGTCTTCTACTAGATAGTGACCACTGTGGCATTGAACCCATAATAGGTGCAATTAATACTTACTGGCTGACAGTTATTAGCTCAATATTCAAGTTCTTATCTCCTATATACTCGTATGTTAAACAACTTCCCCAGGACCTCTCGGATTTGTCGAGTCTTTACACAATATACAATAGGGTTCATTAACGGCGGCAACAACAAGAATATATCTGCAATAAGGATTACGGTGAGCGGGTTTTTGTGCTTGGCAAACCGGTGCATGGCAGCCAGGGTAATGATGGGGATGTAGAAAACTAGGACAGCACAGATGTGGGACACACAAGTATTGAGGGCCTTGAGTCTCTCTGCCAGAGATGCAATGCTGAGTACAGTCTTCAAGATAAGCATGTAAGACAGAACAATTAATGCCAAGTCCAGCATAGTACAGAGAGCAACAAAGAAGCCATAGATAACATTGATCTTGTTGTCAGAGCAAGCCAGCTTCATGGTATCCTGATGAAGACAGTATGAGTGAGAAAGGAGATTCTTCTGACAATATTTTAATCTCCTTAGAGTGAATGGGAATGGAAGCACTAAGAGAATGCTCCTGATGGCTAATATCAGTCCCATTTTAGCAACTCTCTTGCTAGTGAGGAGAGAACTATATCTCAGCGGATTGTGAATGGCAAGAAAGCGATCCAAAGACATAACTAGAAGTACTGAGGATTCCATGACAGTGAATCCATGGATGAAGAATTCTTGAGCAAAACAAGCATTGGGAGAAATGCCCATGGCATTGAACAAGAAGATTCTCAGCATGGTGGGGAGGGAGGAGAAGGACAGGCCCAGGTCAGACAGGGCCAACATGGCAAGGAAATAGTACATGGGCTCGTGAAGTGAGGGTTCTGTCTTTATGATAAAGAGGATGGTGCTGTTGCCCGTGATGGCAACCAGGTACATGAGGCAGATGGGAACGGAGATCCAGATGTGGGCATGTTCCAGGCCTGGGATTCCAATCAGAAGGAAAAGCTGGACCTCAGAGTTATTGAAAACGGACATAATAAATGGGGATGTGAGCTCTTTAGCCAGATCTGAAATCACATAAACAAAAAGCAGTCACACTTTTGGATAAAACTCGGTGCTGTGGGGATAAGCAGTTCTTGTACATATTACGCTCAGAAGCATATTTGGCATAATATTACTAAAATTCAATTTGCAACATATATCAAAGTCCCTAAACATGTTCATGTTTTCCAACATGGGAATTTAACTTATAACAATTTATCCTAAGGTGGTGGTTTTCAAACACTTTTATCCAAATGTGAAAATCATATCACAGCAGAGTTGCTTGATTGAGTCAGTGAAAGGCACTCAGAATCTTTCCCTCTGCTTTTCCACATGACTTTCAACAGTCCTCTTGTTGGCTTCATTACAAAGTCCCTGATGTCAAGGAATAAAGTGTAAAAACAAGGAATAAAGTGTAAAACATAGTCTAAGAAAATAATCAGAGATTCTTGAAAATAGCCACAGTATGAAAAATAAATGTTAAATGATAGAAAGGAAATTTATAACCTAATTTAAGTCTTAAACTTATGAGGTAGGTACTTATTATCCACATTTTATAGGTGAACATTAATACTAATCTAGGCTGAATAAATCACGAACATCTGTGAGATATTAATATGGATTACACAGTGGTTTCCAAAAGAAGTGGGAGAAACGGAGAGCATGGATGTGCTTTTGGGAGTTATGTATCCTTATTGTCTTAATGTTTGGACTCTTACGTGAAATGGATGGTTCCTAGCTCAAGCGCCTACGGCCCACTCTTCAGATTATCATTTTATTATTTTAAGGGCAAGCGGTACAGCCATGCAGTAGTATCATGTGTATGTTCATCTCATCTCTCTTGATCAAATTATATTTTATTTCTGAGCAAAGCAGTCAAAAGAATGCTAAGTGAAATAAATCCAAATCACTCAATTTCTCTTTGTAATGAAAAATTTTAAATCCACTCACATATTAAACTAAACCCTGATTTTATTGTGTGGGTTTCTATTAAAGAGTTAACATTATATTTTCAAAGGTAAAATGTATAATCTTGCAACTTATTATGAATTTTTTGAGCTTCAGGATATCCCAATGTTGAATAATTGGTATAAATTACTGGAGAAACACACGTATCTAAGATAAACATCATAAATCCCATGGTATATTTAGAAAACCTGATGAATACATGAATAAATAAATGAAAATTATTAAATTAATAATTTCATTTGCAAAAAAGTACAAAGATACAAAAACAAAGGGAGAGGCAACAGAAAGCTAGAGTTCACATGAAATGTTAACCTCACTCCAGAACTTTTTTAAAATTCAAATTTCAATAGAAGAAAAATCATCAATCACCAATAGAAAATATATGGGACATGAAAAATTATTGGGCTTCTCTAAATTGAAGTTTGATTGTGAATTGATATTGTATTTTGTAATTATTTAGAGGATAACCAGAAAAACATAATAAACAACAAGCAGCCTTGGACCAAAATACTTAGTATATTCTGAATACTGTATACACAGATCTGTTTTGTCTGCTTGTAAATAGAGCTGTAGCTGCTAGACTGGGAGCTCCTAAACCATTTGACATGTCTTATTTATCTCCCACCATGGCAGCAAACCTAATGTCAAGCTCAGAGAAATTATATTTCGGAGATGGTAGATTTTCAAATGCCATGAAAATCATTCTGTGTGTAATCTGTCAGAATACCTATTTAGCAGATTTAATTCTGATCCCTCCTTTCCAGGAGTCATAAGAAATTTTGCATTTTCAAAAACATTTAACCCTTATTTCCTTTTTTTTTTTCCTCTTTGGCAGATGGATGTTGACTTGGGTCTTTCAGAAAATATTTCTGTTGTGCATGCACCCTTTATTTTCAGTAGTTTCTACACTGTTTTATAATGTACTGTTTTTATGCATCCCTACCCAACACAACCCCATCACCACCATATACACTAACTGCTAAATACTGAGAGCATAGATGGGATTTTATTTATCTTCATATATGTGTCATCAACGTAGTTTGTGGAACATGAAAGGCTCTCAGCAAATGTGCAAAGAATGAATGTGAGTTGAAAAATGTAAAACAGAATCATTTTTTAGTGCCTTCTCCCTTTATTCTATAATAGTAACCAAGGAATATCTATGCTTACTCTGCTCACCTACACTTTCCATCATAAACTTGATCTTACACAGAGTATGCTTTTGGACATGGAGTCTGATCTTCAGGAAAAATAACTCTACAGAGCTGCCAATTCAGAAATATTGATATGATAGTTTGTATTTGAGGTCATGAGAATAGATGAAATCACCCAAGAAAAAGGTAAAAAATACAAAATTTAGATTTCAGCTAGAACCCTGAAGAGTAGCAAGATTGTTCAGAACATCTTGCTCAAGAATATCCAGAGATCTGGGAGAGTGGGATGTAGTAAGTACCACAGGAAGAGAGTGTTTCAAGGAGGATATTCATCAGATCAAACATTGCCCACACCTCTTAGAATTTCCATTCTTTAAGGTAAGAAATCAGCCCTCTTTATGTGGGTTTGTTTTTGGGTTGTCTATGGAAGGCAGTGTGGAGATTCCTCAAAAAATTAAGAATAGAATTACCATATGGCCCAGCAACCCCTCTCCTGGGTATATAACCAAAAATTCTGAAAACATTTATCTGTAAAGATATATGTGCTCTGATGTTTATTGCAGTTTTATTTATGGTGGCCAAGACATGGAAACAACCAATGGGTCCTTTGATAGATGATTAGATAAAGAAGATGTGGCATATATACATAATGGAATACTACTCTGCCATAAGAAAAGATGAAATAGTGTCATTTGTGACAACATGGATAGATCTCAAGATTATTATGCTAAGCAAAATAAGTCAGACAGAAAAAGTCACGAACCATATGACTTCAGTGATATGTGAGATATAAAACTGAAAGCAACAAAGAAACAACACAAACAAATAAAGAAACATAAACTCATAAACACAAACAATAGTTTAGTGATTACCAGAGGGTAAGGGGGAAGGGGTGTGGTAAATGAGGGTAAAGGGGATCAAATATATGGTGATGGAAGGAGAACTGACTCGGGGTGGTGAACACACAATGTGATATACAGATGTATTATATTACAGAACTGTACATTTGAAACCTATGTAATTTTACTAACCACTGTCACCCCAATAAACTTTAATTAAAAAAAAAGAAATCAGCCCTCAAGTCTCATGCAAAAAACATTTTGGTATAAATCTCACAAAACAACTTACCATCTGTGTGAATCTGGGCAAGCTGTGCAGGCTTCCAAGTAAATGTTTGCTTTTCTGTTAAATGTTGTAAACAACAATATTGATCTAAAATAGTTATTTTAGACAGTCTAATATAGTCTTTAACATAATGAAGATAATCTGTAAATACCAGCTGCTAATAATTATTTTGATAAATATTCCATAACCATTCCTTCCACACTTCAAGTCCTAGATTGGCTGAAGAGGTTTGTTTGTTTGTTTTCTTCTTTTAATTGACAATAAGACTTACTTTCATTTGTCATACAACCAAGTAAATGGAACCCTACTAATATCAGAGTCAATAAAATCATTTTTAGCCTTTAGACCATGCAATCTCACCCCCTTTTTGCACATGCATTTACACGCACGCACACACAAAGAGGAGCCACTTCCTTTTCCTCTCCATAGTCATTTCTTCAGATGTAAACTGTTTAACAAAGCCTTAGGTTTAGGTTTTCAAAAAGATTTTTAACTGCTTGCACTTACCAAAACTGGAAGCTCAGTATGGCTCTAAGAGATAAGAGCAAAAACTCTTAATTTTGACCTCCACTTTAGCTAGATACACCTACTCCTGTTTCCCTCAGGGTTGTAGACCCTTGGGAGGAATAAAAAAGAGCCTGCTCTCTTCGATCTCTCAGTGGACTTGCACAGAAAAGGCTGGGTCTAGTACATTTACTCTTTGGTACCCATGTGCCCCAACCGAAGCTAGAGACAAATTATGAGGCAAAACAATTACAGAACTACTCAAGTTAGAGGTGATGCTAGAAATCACATTGGTAGAGGAAACTTGATATGTGGCATTCATAAAAATTAAGCAATACAGCTAAAAGAGCAGGTTATTTGTAATAAAAATACTTTAGTTTCAATTTGAGACCGTATCACTTTACTTTTCTTAACCTCAGCTTAATTATCCACAAAATAGAGATAATTATCCACAAAATAGAGTTATCAAATATTTATGAAAGCACTTTACAAACTATGAAATGGTATACTAGTTATTCCATTTATTTATTTATTTATTTTTATTATTTTTTTTAATTTATTTTTGGCAAATGTCATTAGATAAGTATTGAATAGACATGTCCTGCCACTCACTGTTAGATTTCGCACCAAGTATCCCCAAATTACATGCCTTCTTCATTATATATTGCATTCACTAGAAGCTAATTAAAGGTTGTCTTTTAGGTTTCACTCATACGAAGTATGATTAAAAAACTACTGTGAATGCTGCTGCCAAGTGCCATCCAAGAGAAAGGCAGGGATCTTTAATACCAGAAGCGGGACATCAAACCTTAATAGCAGTGTGTGACAAGTTTAAGCTTGTTCGGTGTAGCCAGTTGGTTGTGAGCTATGTCTGAGAGAAGGTGCCCTAAATCATGGGTCACAAACAATGCCCTAATTTCTTGGAATCAGCTATTAAATAATCAACTTGCTCTCAATTTTTTTTCACAGTTTTGGCTTTCAGAGGATTCAAAATTATATGCAACCAGTTCATAAAGAAGGCTAAAAAGTGAGTGATCAATATTGTTTACAGATGCCAACTATCTTAAGTGGTTAATGAAATAAACAGATTCTTTTCTTGCACTTGAACCAAACCACAAGATGTTTATTGTCTAGATTTGTGACAATCAATAAATTTAACAACAGTACCAAGAAGTAACTTTGAACCAAAATGGTAAGACCTAATTTTGGATCGGCATCTTACAAAACTTGTTAAACAAAATTTAAATAGTAACAACAAATCAATGAGTAAAAACAGCAGCAATAGAAAACCAATGTATATACAGTAGTCCCCCCTTATCCAAGAGAGATAAATTCCAAGACCCCCAGTGGATGCCCGAAACTGTGGATAGTATTGAACCATAATATATCTCAGAGGTGCCAAAAAAAAGTATACAAGTGTACACTTTAGACAACGTTGCTCAAGCAGTAGTTCGCCATAATCAGAAGTGTCTGGACGCTGATGGTAACCACTTTGAGCACCTCTTGTAACTGCAGAAGTCAAATGTGACTTGTATTCATCTTTTGTTGTCAGTATATATTGAGTATTACAATTTTAGTAGTTTTTTCCTTTCTTAAAATCTGTATACATTTTTTGGCACCCTCTGTATATATTATGTTTTTTTCTTATATACTCATATACATACCTTTTCACTTAAAGAAAGAACTTTACAGCTTCTCTTTGGCACATCTGAATTGTCAGAATCACTACTCTTGTGCTTTGGGCCATTATTAAGTAAAATAAGGGTTACTTGAACACAAAAACTACAATATTGCAACAGTCAATCTGATAATTCAAACAGCTATTAAGGGACTAACGGGTGGTAGCATGTACAGTGTGGCTACACTAGACAAAGGGACAAGTCATGGCGAAGGTGGAACCAAGCAGGATGGTGGGATATTTCATCACGCTACTCAGGATAACATTCAGTTTAAAACTTATGAATTGTTTATTTCTGAAATTTTGCATTTAATATATTTGGACTGCTTTTTCTTAGGGCTATCATAACAAAGTACCACAAACTAACTGGCTTAAACAACCAAAACGTATTGTTTTACAGTTTGGGGGCCAAAAGTCCAAAATCAAGGTATCAGCAAGGCCATGCTCCCCATGGAAGACAGGAGGAAGGATCTGTTCCAGGCCTCTCTCTTAGCTTCTAATAGTTCCTTGGTTTATGGCAGCATAACTAAAATCTTCGGATAGCATTCTCCATGTATCTGTCTGTCTTCAAATTTCCCCTCTTCATGGAGACACCAGTCATATTGGATGAGGGCCCCCCCCCTTTAGTATGTCCTCATCTTAACTCATTACATCTGCAAAAACCCTAGTTTCAAATAAGGTCACATTCTAAGGTACTGGAGGTTAGCACTTCAACATATGAATTTTGAGAGGACACAACTCAACCCATAACAGGGATGTAGGTCCTGGGAGACTAAAAACAAGACTTGTCAAGAAGATGGGGGGTTGGGGGAGGTAATAATAAGAGCTACCTTTTATTGTCACAGGGACTTTCCAGGGTAGATTTAAAAAATCTCCACCTCAGAGATGAGGAAACTGAGGCTGAGAGAGAGTAGGCAAAAGAAAAAAAAGAAAGAAAGAAGAAATAACCACAGTAAATTTAAATGGATTAAACATCTTAATTAAAAGACAGGTAGGCATTGGACTAAAAACAAAATTTTAAAGATGTATAATAATATGCTGTTTCCAAAAGATACATTAAAATAAAAGCACATGGAAAGAGTGTAAAAAAAGGAAGAAAAATGATTATTAGGCAAAAATAAAGGTAAAGAAAAAAGCATCTTAATATCATACAATGATAATTTAACTCAAGATACACAATTGACAAATAAAATAAAAATAATTTATTTCCATTATATTATATAAACTTAAACCTACAGCCTTCAAATATATTGAGCAAGTTAAATACCAACTTACCATGTCACCACATAGCATTTATTCTCCTGGTATTTACTCAAAAGAAATGAACACAATTACTGTGTATACAATTACATGAATATTCGTAGCAAATCTTGAATAACAGCCAAAAACTCAAGGCCATTGATAGGTAAATATAAAAAATATGATAGGTTTTCTGGGCAGTACCATGGAATAAGTACCTTACAAAAGGCATAAAAAATGATCCAAGAAGAAAGCAGTTGATCCATTTTCTAAGAAATATCAGTATGATATGAAAGCATCAGCTATGTTCAATACAAGAAATACCGGGGAAAAAAAGTTACAAGGATTCAAGCAACCAGAATTGCATCTGATGGTCATATTTTTTAAATGAGCCTTGCTGATCTATCAAACAATGAAGTTTCATTTAGAAGATTCAAGCTAATTATGAGGATGTTCAAGGCAAACACTTCCTGACAAACTTCCATGACAGCCACAGCAGCAAATCCACAGCAGACTAAATACAAAAAGATCAAATCCAAACACGTTATAGTCAAGTCCTAAAGAAAAAGAGAAACATATTCAAAACAGATAGAAGGTATATTTTGAAAGAACTGAAAGAAAAACTTGTCAACCTGGAATTTAATATTTGCGAAAATTGTCTTTCAAAAAGAAGGCAAAATATGTACATTTACAGATAAATAAAACCTTAGAAAATTCATAGCCATGAGACTTGCACACAATAAATGCTAAAGGAAATTTTCCAGGCTAAAGGAAAATAATACAAGGTAGAAACTCAGATAAACAAAAGAAGAATGAAAATTGTTTAAAGTAGTGAATATGTGATTAAACATAAAATATTTTTTTCTTTTCTTAATTTCTGGAAAAGATAATTTACTTTAAAGTAAAATAATTATAATGTATTGAGAGATTCATAACATAGATAAAAATATGTATTTGGAAATAATTGCATACATGTTAAAAATTAGGTAAATGAAGGGCTGGCTGAGTAGCTCAGTTGGTTAAGAGCTTGCTCAAGAGTTTGAGCTCTGAGCAACAGCAGTTCGAGTCCAGCCTGAGCTGAGCAGCTGCTGAGCTGCCAACAGGTAGCAGGATGGCTCAGAAAAAAAAAAAAAAAAAAAAATTAGGTAAATGAGGTTATACTGTTGAAAGTTTTTTATGTTACCTATGGGGCAATATAATATTAATTCATGGTGGACTCTTATAAGTTAAGGTTACATACCATAATTCAAGGAGCAATTACGAACAAAAAACAAAAAGTATAGCCCAAAAGCCAATTGTGGAAATAAAGTAGAATACTGAAACATACTTGAATTGATTTGATGTAAAGATTCAAAAGAAATGAGTATAGCTATAACAGAGAAGAGAAAACAGATGGGACAATGAGGAAACAAAACAATGATGGACATAAAACAAATGTATTAATAATTACATTAAATACAATGGGCCAAAAACCCCAATTATAAAACAACACTAGTCACACTGAATTAGGAAGCATGCTGATTACAAAAGTTGCACATGAAATGTAAAGAGACAGATAGGTTAAAAATAAAAGGATAGGGAAAAAGACATGTCATACATACCAATATATATGGTGAATATCATTATCAGAGCACATGGAATTTAAAGCAAGACACATCACCAATAAAAAAGGAGACATTTTGCAAAGATAAAAGAACTCATAAAAACCTTAATGCTTATACATGCAATAGGAAAGCTTCAAAATACACAAAGGAAATGTGACAGAACAAAAAAGAAAAAGACAAATTGATAATTAGATTTGGAGATTTTAGCACTTCCTTGGTTAAATGTTACTTGGTTGCATATGTAGGTAAAAATCAATTGAGCTGGTCATTTCAGATTTCTGAATCTTACTATATGTAAATTATATTTCAATAATAAAGAAAGTAAAAACACCTGACAATAAGGAAAACAGGAGAAACAAAGAAATGACGAACCTACACTAATATGTCAGTTAATTTGGAATTCAGTGATTTCTTGGTAGCCTCAACTTCTTTTCCTGATCGCTGAGGCAGGCTCTCCTTGGTCTATTCAGGTCTCCAAAATTTGAGGAACGTCCCAGTCTGAACTTTTTATGATCTTGTGGCAACCAACAAGTTAAAACTATGGTCCTGAACCAGGCCCTCTTCTGGGAATTTCTAGAAAATTGCTCAGGGAAATTCTTTGTTTACAGAGGGTAACAGAGCTGGATGCATTGGTGTCCCATGAGTGCAAAACTCAGAACACAGCTCAAGGAGTCAGATCTATAACTCAAGGTCTGGGGCAACAGATGTGGTACACTGAAGCTGAGAAGCCTCTAACTAGCCTAAATTCATTTCTGTTTCCCACTGTGGTGAAATGGTAAGTGCAACAGGACCCTAACATAACATTTTCTTTTTTTTTTAATTAAAGTTTATTGGGGTGACAATTGTTAGTAAAAATACATAGATTTCAAGTGTACAATTCTGTAATACATCATCTGTATATCACATTGTGTGCTTACCACCACTGACTCTGGGTGGTGAACATAACATTATCTTATAATACTTTGTCTCCTGAAGGATATCTGAAACATGAGTACTCTAAGAGTTGGGACTTAGAGAGGACTATGAATAAGGCTGACTGTATGAAAGTTCCAGAATTTTGATATAGGAGAGGCTTTTAAAAAAAGGTTTAAAAAATTTTTTTACATTTGTTATTAAAGATTGCAATAAGGGAATGGAGGGAGTTTTTTCTTGGAGCTATGTTTGTCTGACAAGTGGAGAATTCAACTTAAATTTGGAGAAGAAGCTATGAAAATTAAGAATGCATTAAATCTCCTTTTAGCCACCCAATATGACTGTTCACTTCACCTGTTCATGATTCGTTTGAAAACATCCAGTTGTTCACACAGTTAGACAAAATGCTAGATAGAGTTGGAACTCTATGTAAGGCAGGGACTGAGAAGGAGGAAAACTAGCCTCTTGTAAGGCTAAATTTTATCTGCCCTGCCAAAGAATCAGAATGCAAACATTTCAAGTCAGGCCTTGGATAAGTCTTAGCTGCTAGACTAGACTCAGAGGAGTTTAGTCTTGAAAGAAAGGACAGATGATATGACATTATGATCTCAAGTTGTTAAAAAAAAAAGTTTGTAATAGAAACCAGGGAACAACCTAGTTATGCCAAATGAGTCATATGCAATTAGAAAGGAAGCACTACAGGGAGCAGTATAGGGTAGTGCAGACAAGTAAATAGCAAATCACAGGATCATTGCAGTATTGTAAGAGTTAGAATGCAAGTTATGGTAGAGGTACATAGACTTTGCTTGGAGTGCTCAGGAGAGAAGACTTCAGCAGCTCCTGAGTTGACCTAATTAGAATTGCCAAAGAGCTAATAACAATTTTAAAGGACCTCTGTGTACTTTTGGGGATTTTAGAGGTCAAATAGTGGTCATTCCCCAGATCATGACATTACCGCTGCTTTATCCTACGGGGAAGGCAGCTTAGTTTCCAAGAAGAGGATTGGTCCTTAATGACAACTCATTAGTGTTTCATTCTGGAGGATCAACTAGTTGAAAAGCTTGTATTTCTGATTTCTAATACCGTTGTCAAGAGTCCTCTGACAAAGCCTGAGCCTCTCATTTCAACCCTCACTTTCTCTAGGCAAAAGGGGTAGAAACTGATATGCTCTATGTATCTTGGAACTTCACTGTCCCTGATGAATGTATTTCCATAAAGAGAAAACTTTCAAAGCACTTACACTATTATTATTTTTATATCACTTATGAACTGTTTAGAGCTAACTAATTAACTCAGTTTCCTGTGAAAAAAATCTACAGTGATAGAACATCTATTTATCTTATGGTGTCAGAAAAAAATAATAGATTCAGATAATACCAATCGCCTTCATCACCAACATACTATGTCTCTAACATTGCCACCCACCATGACTGGCCTATTATCCAGTTGACTAAGCCACTTTCTGTCTGTGATAGTCTATGTTGGACTTTAGAGAAAGTCCAAGAATCCTTTCTCTCCCCCCATGCTCGAGGATGGAGAATACTGCTGTGAATTAGTCACTTTCAGGGCATTCTATCTGCTTCCATATAAAAACATGGGATTTTTCATTGTATTATAAGAGAGAGTTAACAGTCAAGCATGTATAACCTATTTTCTGTCCTTCCTTTGTAGTGCTTGCTATGGAGATCTTGTGAGTAAAATCACTTTTAGAAGCTCCAGGCCTGGTCTGAAAATTATTTGGAGCAAAAAAGTCTAGCAATTGGAGAAACACTTATTATCAACTCTCTTAAATCTAACTCCTGCAGTTTCCCAGTTACTTTTTTTTTTTCAAGATTCTAGGCTCAGAGGGACCAAGCAAAAAGAGTTATCCTGTAGTTCAGCGTGACTGTATAAATTTTTTTCATTGGCTTAGAGGTAGAAAGGGGCAAAGCCTAATAGTAAAAGAGGAATTTATTTGCTGTTTATGTGGGTATTTTTTTCTGAGAACGTTATGGAGAATTGTAATTGATCAAGACAGTACCTATATTTCTGGTTCTTTTTGTCAATTAACATTACCCGAGTCTATTAGCAATTGTCTGTTTAAAAGAAATACCTCATTCTTTTTTATTTTTTTACTATTAGTTTCAGATGTACAAAACAACATAATGATTAGACATTTACTCAACTCAGAAAGTGGTAACCCCAACAAGTCTACTAACCCTCTGTCTGACATCATACATAGCTATTGCAATACTATTGGCTATATACCCTATGCTGTACTTTACATCCCATAGATGATGATGATAGATAGATAGATAGATAGATAGATAGATAGATGATAGATAGATAATTTTAATTATAATTGACATTCAATATTATTTTATATTAGTTTTAGGTATACCGCATAGTGGTTAGGCAAGAAATACCTCCTTCTTGTATTCCTTAATATGAGAAATCTCTCAAAATTGTATTTTCTTTGTGTATGTCTCAGACAAAAGTGCTGAAATGAGGGAGATGAACATAATAGAACTATGTTAAAAGTGGGAATAAGTACTTTCCAACTGATTCATCATGCACACTGCCAATTCTTCTAAAATTGAGATCACCACCTTCTTCCTGATTGGAATCCCAGGACTGGAGCACCTCCATGAATGGATCTCAATTCCCATCTGCTTCATGTACCTGCTGGCCATCCTCGGCAATTGCACCATCCTCTTTGTGATCAGGACAGAACCCTCGCTCCACGCGCCCATGTACTATTTCCTCTCCATGCTGGCTATCTCTGACCTGGGCCTGTCCTTCTCCTCCCTCCCCACTATGCTGAGGACCTTTGTTTTCAATGCTACAGGAATTTCTCCAAATGCCTGCTTTGCTCAAGAATTCTTTATCCATGGATTCACAGATATGGAGTCCTCAGTGCTCCTGGTCATGTCCTTCGACCGCTTTCTGGCCATACGAAACCCTCTAAGATACAATTCTATCCTCACCAATGCCAGAGTCGCCAAGATGTGCCTGGTGTTTTCCATTAAAAGCATGGTCTTAATGCTCCCGTTTCCTTTCGCTCTCAAAAGTTTGACATATTGTAAGAAAAGCCAACTTTCTCATGCTTATTGTCTCCATCAGGATGTCATGAACCTGGCCTGCTCTGACAACTCAGTTGACTTTTTCTACGGTTTCTTTGTTGCCCTCTGTATGCTGTCAGACAGTGTGTTCATTGCTCTGTCCTACATATTCATCCTGAAGACCGTGATGGGAATTGGATCCCATAAGGAGCGGCTCAAGGCCCTCAACACCTGTGTCTCCCACATCTGTGCTGTGCTCATCTTCTATGTGCCCGTCATTGCTTTGGCCTTTATGCACCGCTTTGGCAATCACAAATCCCCAAGTGCCACGATCCTCATTGCTGACATTTTCTTGCTAGTGCCGCCTCTGATGAACCCCATTGTATACTGTGTGAAGACACAGCAAATTCGTAAGAAGGTTCTGGGAAAATTGGGTCTAAAATAAAGGTATGGGAGAAAGTGAGGCAGGGTCAGCTGGGATCAGAGAATAGTTACACTGTTTACAACACAGGGAGGTAAAGATTGTGCCCCCTTCTAGAGAAGGAATATTAAAGGAGCTGGAAGCTAAAGGATGTTACCCCAATCCAATTATTCATTTTCTTTCAGGCAGCCTTCAGACATGTTGTATTTGTTAAGAGGTCTTCAGTCAATTTCATGCAAGTTCTTGATTTCCCATTTAAGTGAAAGAAGTTTATTGTCAAGTATGAGTTTGCTCTTCCCTTCATAATCAAATAGGGACAACGAGTGATTCTCTTTAGAGCTCCCCTAACCTTGAATTATGATAATAAGTTCCCTTATAACATTCTTTAAGACAGACCATATTTTAATCTATATTACAACAGAATTCCAAGAACTTATAGTTACTAAAAGGAGATCAGAGATATTATTCTGTTATTGAAAAGAAATGGAAAAGCTAATAGTACAGTGATTTTTAAAGCATTGATATTTATGATTAAACACTCTAGAATATATGCTGTAAAATAATGGCTTTCATGCTTGTTTAGGTACTTGGTATTTTGAACTATGATACAGTCAATTGCACTAAACAAGCTAGACATATTTTTAAACTAGCAGAAAATAGGACCATATATTAAGCAACATAAAATAATATGCATGCACATATGTTTCCATTTAAAGAAGACAAACAGCAAACTAAAGATGATTGGCTATCTCAAATTATGAAGCATGATCAAAACATACAGTAAATGTTTAAATTTTTTTAAAAATTACAGTAAAAGACACATTGCCATGAATCTCCCTCAAAATACTCCCCCTTGCTTTGAACACACATATCCCATCATTCTTGCCACTTCCTGAAGCAGTTCTGGAAGTCCTCTTTCATGAGTGTCTTTAGTTGAACTGTCATCGCTGCCTTTATGTCCTGAATCCATCCAAAACATTTTCTTTTCATGGTCATTTTGACTTTGGGGAAGAGCCAGAAGTTGCATAATGCCAGATCTGGTGAATAAAGTGGATGAGGGCACACTTAAAGTTTTTATTTGATAGAAATTGCCATACCGGAAGTGATGCGTGACATGGAGAGGTGTCATGATGGAAGATGAGGTAAAGACACTCATGAAAGAGAACTTCCAGAACTGCTTCAGAAAGTGGCAAGAATGATGGCATAAGTATGTTCAAGGTGAGGGGGAAGTACTTCGAGGGGGATTAATGGCAATGTGTCTTTTACTGTAATATTTTTTTTAATTTAAACATTCACCGTAGTTTTTTATCACACCTTGTATTTTCATAAAATTCATGTGTTCTTGTTCATCTGTTATTTGTGAGTACTTCATAGCAGACAAAGTTATAAAACATAAAATTTAGAATAAGTCAACCAACCCTGAAAAACTTGTACTGTGAATTGGGAGAAAAAAGTTGGGAGTAACAAATTTCAATGTTTTACTACCTGAGGCGAACTCACAAGTAATTAATATTATTTGTTTCAAAAAAAACATTTTGAAGAAGCTGTTCTCTGATGAATAAATATTCTTATATATTTTGTGCCCCCGGGTGAGTTCAACTGAGTTCTTTTTGTTCAGTAGCTGACCCTGTCCAGAACCCATAGCTTAATCAAGGAAGGGAGGAACAATCTTTCATGCCATAATTATTAGTTCACATGTCTGTCTCTCTTACTTGAATTTTGTTTTCTCAAAAGAACTGTAGACATCAAATTTGTTGGCAATCTTCAGTACTTGTACAGTGTATATAAATTATATCTTGATAGTAGTCTAATATCTTTTCTAACTTGTTTGAGAAAAAAATCAGAACAACAACCAAAAAAACTTTGAAAACTCAGACTATGATAATAAATTACAAGCACACTGAACATTTGGAATCATAGAAAACCTATTGCCAAATTCAGTAAGAGGAAACTGTAAATTTTAAGTCAAAGAAGGTGCCCTGAAAACCAGGTCATGTCCTGTACAAGCACAAGAAAAAGAAAACAGGTTGTCTAAAAGCAGCATGGAAGAATACTTATCCTCCTTTTAGTATTTGCCTTCAACTCACAAATTTAAATCTTTACAAGACAGAAGTGGCCTAAGTCATAAGATGTGAATAAATGTTGTTTCTGGATCAGAAGAGTAAATAGACTAAAATTTGTCTGTTTTCCTCAATTATAATATAGGTTTAATGCATTTACAATCAAGCTCACAGTAACATTTCATTGAGAATTTACCAAAATAATTCTAAAAATAGATTTATAAGGGTAAACTGGAGAATGTAAGATAAAAATAAACAGGAACTGTAATAACATTTCATGTGATAGTGATGTTTATTAAACAGCTATAAAGTTGTGTGTAGTTTGCTCAACAAATCAATGGGAAGAACTGAGAAATAGAATAAATACACTGCAATGTACCATACATCATATGAAAATTATATATAATTAATGAATATCAGAACATCATTGAAAATAGATTGATTATTCAAATAATAGTGGTAGACAAAAATTGCAATCTACTTATAAAACCATATTTGTGTGATCTCTTATCAAACACAAAAACAAAAATAAATTAATAATTAAGTGCAAAGATAATTTTTTAATTCACTTAAACATAACTAAATAAATTATCTCTTGTTGGGAACAATTTTCTAAGGAAATAGCTATAATGGAAGAGTGTTATGTGTTTTTATTCAAAAGCAATTAGGTGTATGAATAACATTTAAATAGTTGTAATTTGGAAGATAATAACATAGAATATTTTCAGTGCCTACCAGGTATCAGATATTGAGCTATAAATTTGCCTGTATTAACTCCACTAACTTTTACAAGAATGTAAGAAAGTAGATCTTAAGATATTACTTCCCCCTATTTTGTAAATTAAGAGGTTAAAGCTTTGAAAAGTTAAGCAACATTTCTAAGATACAGAAATATAAAGTGTTAAGAGCTTGCGTTTAAATCCAAAGCCTAAAACCTCATCCACTACACTAGACTGTCATTTTTGCCTCCTTCAAAACTTAATAATTTACATTCTAGGAATGTAAGAATATAATCAAAGGTGTGATCAAATTGGTATTTATAAGAATATATATCAAGGTTTATTTTCTATGATAAAATACTGTAAACTACTGAAATGTTAAATAATAAGAAATGGTAACATTAATCATGATATACAAATAATATCAAATATTATTTACTTATGCAACACAACATCAACCACTAAGTGATATTTACTAAACACTGCATTAGATGGTAAGGATTAAATGTAACATAAAACATAGGACTACTATCAAGGAGCTTACAGTTGGTGGTGGGGAAAACAAGTAAATAAATAATTAAATTTGTCAAGTAAAGTAGATAAGTTTAAGAGATGTAAGAAAGCACAAATAAAAGAATAGCAAATTGCATATTTTAATGGAGAATGAAAGAAAAGCTTCCTGGAGGAAGTAAAGTCTAATATAAAATATGATTTAATAAAAAATGAATAATATCAACAAATAAGATACACATTTGACTACACACTATTACCCTAGTTTATGAATATGTACAGAGGTCTGACAATTAAGTTTGCAAACTTGTTGAATTGATGTTGCTAGCCTTTATGGATATCAGAGGGATTGTTCATTATGAATTTGTACCAAATGGACAGTTAACCAAGTTTACTATTTGGAGGTGCTGAAAAGGCTGTGTGAAAAAGTTAGACGACCTGAACTTTTCTCCAACAATTTGTGGCTCTTGCATCATGACAATGTACCAGCTCACATGGCACTGTCTGTGAGGGGATTTTTAGCCAGTAAACAAATAACTGCATTGGAGCACCCTCCCTACTCACCTGATCTGGCCCCCAATGACTTCTTTCTTTACCGGAAGATAAAGGAAATGTTGAAAGGAAGACATTTTGATAACATTCAGGACATCAAGGGTAATATGAAGATAGCTCTGATGGCCATTCCAGAAAGAGTTCCAAAATTGCTTTGAAGGGTGGACTCGGCACTGGCTTTGGTGCATAGTTTCCCAAAGGGAGTACTTCGAAGGTGACCGCAGTGATATTCAGCAATGAGGAATGTATCATTTTTTCTAGGATGAGTTCACAAACTTAATTGTCAGAGCGGCATATGTGTGTGTGCACATATGTTGGCTTACTAAAAAAGATTAGATCATATATCATATAATCTCTTATTAATAGGATGTGAATTTTTTTATCATTTTAATACTTTTATAAATTTTTCAATACATTCACAATATTTTAATTATATACAGTATATGTGTGTATAATTATATATGTATATATGTGTGTCATTTATTATCAAAACAACCTCCAAAATATTAAATACATTTCTTGAAATAACTATAAAGCACAAATTCTTTTACTATTAACAATTACTATAGGGATGAAGTACAATGATGAAAATGTTTTTGTATTGAACAGTTGAGTTGCATTTTGAGCCAGATATGACAAGTATATTTAGAGTAATACAAGATGAACATACACATGGCAGACTGTCTTATATACTGTCATAAAACTGGAAGAATGATTGCACATATCTATAATTGTTTACAACTCTTAGAATTCAGAATTTTTCATACTTTAAAAAGACCCTAAAAACCTTGAGTTATTACCCTGTATTCAAGCGCAGCTATATTTCTGAAATGACATGTGTGACTATTCACTCAATGTGGAATAAATAATGACCATAAATATAGTCACATCAGTTCCTGTTAGCTTTTGCTGCCAATAAGTTTTGGTACCAAACTTATGAAAAAAAAAATTAGTTCTTTTCCAGATGTTTTTCAATGAATTATGAATAGAGTTGTTGATCTTTAAAAAGAAAAGAAGAGAAAAGAAAACTTTTAGAAAAGTCTTCCAAAGAAGCAATTAAAGAGCTATTGATATTAATAAGAACTGATGAGGAAAAGTTTGGCTGGTTAGATTACCGTGTGATGTGAGATGTCTGCTCTGCCACAAGTTGATTCCAGGGTCAGTGTCTGCTATAGTGTGATGCTCTCGAAGGGAAATTATCTCTTCTTTCCTGTTTCATAGTTCATCTCCACTGGCCTTTCTTAGCTGCTGTACAAGCCCTCCTCCCTGTCTAGGCACAACAATGTCTGGGTTCAAAAACATGAATATTGAGAACAATTGTTTGGCATTTTATATCATCCCCTAAAATCCTCAGAGAGTTCCATGTCACTTCATCTAGCACTTCTAACATGCTCAGTTCTGTGGCAGTTCTCTCTGCCCCATCCCCATGCCTCTAATCTTAGCTAAATCACATATCTGAAATTCTTATCTAAATTCACAAATTCTCTTAAGTCTCTTCTGGTTGTTTTATTCTGGGCTTACTAGCAGACTGTCTGACTAACAAAAAGGCTTCTATCCTTAATCCTTGTTTTGGAACAAGATATTTAGAAACTAGATGTATTTTGGGACTCAAACTTTTGTATCCTGGTTGTGTTTTATCCTGTTGAAGGGAATAGAACCAAAGACATATTTAGTTGGCCATAACATGACAATGGAAAATTGAAATTTGAAATGCTTAATTGTGTTATAATGGAATACAAACACTTCCCACAAAGTGCATAAGGCCAAGACATTCTGGGTGCAATGCTGGCCTTAGAGTCTGAAAAACTGAATTTTATTTCCAACTGCTCTATTTCCTGGATGATCCCACACTGATTATTCTCCACTTAAAATACTGGCTTCCACCACACATTGTTGTGTGGAGGACACAACCAACGAGATATCAAAAACACCTGAATTTGCTGTATAAAAGGGAAATCATACAAATAACTTTAACTAGCAAAAATATGTGGATACTGTTGTTAATGATTAGAGAAAAGGGGGTTGGCGTTTGGGCAAAGCAGAGTCACAAAGCTGTCAGTGCTTGAGTTGAACAAGAAGCTGAAGCAAACAAACCAGAATTTGGGAGTGGTAGTCCCCTTCTGCTAGGAAAAGGAAGTTGATGTAGGGGGCAGAGACAGGTGGCTCAGATTAGCCTGTCTGTTTGGTCCACTGTGCTCAGAATTACCCTGAGTGGAACTAAAGTTTCATAACTCTGCGTGTGAAAGACAAGTTAGGAGCATTCTCCCTATATCCTATCAATCCTATACTGAGGTTACTTCTTCACAAAACAAATATTATTAGTAAAGTTCATCCAAAGATTTTCTATGAAAAAGCATCAAGGTCGCTGTGAAATTCTACAGTGATGAATACACCAAAAGGTCAAGGAGCCTAACAGCTAGGAAGAAAAGGAACAATTTAAGAAACAAGGACAAGTAGAGAAAAGGGGCAGAGTGGACACTGAAGAGGGACTGTGAAATCAGAATCAGAACTGTACTAGAATGTGTAGGTAACAGGAAAAATAATGACGCAATGTTTCATTTTTATATATTGGACTCATTGGAATATAACAAATAGCAACTGGAACTGTGAAAGTTTCACTTTTACTAAGGAGAAAAGGGATTAAAGAAAAGATAGAGGTTGAATAATACTGTATGTCAACTATAATTATATATACATATAACCTCGGGACACGGAGTAGAGTGCGGGAACAGATTCGGTGGAATTGTAATGGATAAGCATGATGTCGGGGGTGGGAGGGCAGTGGATGGGGGGAGGGGGGTTGTTACTTTATGAGGGTGAAAAGGGTAACTATTGCATTGTTCTGTACACCTGAAACTAACAATAAAAAAAAAATTAAAAAAAAGAAAAGATAGAGGTTTCAGGGAGTGCATTTGTAAAGAGATGGGGCTCTCTAGAGGTGACTCTAGGAACTGAAACCAGTGTGCAAGAATTTTCTAGTTTTAAATTACAAATTTCTATGTGCATGCCTTTGTGCACATCTATAGCTTTTCCATTTACCAGCTCAAGGGAAAAAAACCCATTGCCTCCTGGGAAATTTAACCACAGAAATAAGTGATTTTGTTCAGCTGAGTGTAAAAATAAAATTCTTGCCATTTAATTTTTTTGTCTAAGAATTACCGATTTTAAGCAGATAATCAAATTGTTCAACTGAAATAAAATATGTGCTCTTAATGTGCACAAGTGTCCATGTAATTGCTTTAAATGTTTGAAGAACATATACAAAATTAATTTGGCTTTGAATTGCAGTTTGTTTTTATGTTAACTTTTGATAAGATTAGTGGAAAATTATTCTCTTCTTGCTGCTCTTATAATTTAATTGAAACTGCCTCAGTAACCAAATGCCTGAGGATGAGATGGACCCAAATCCTTTTCCTACTTAAATATAATTATGTACCAGCAATTCCTTCCCTTCAGTCTCACCCTCCTCTAAGTCCTCTCACATTGGGACCCAGTGAACCTTTAGACTGGAGCAGCCGGAGCATAGCGTGGCGGATGGTCTTGGTCTTCAAGCTGTAAATGATAGGATTCAGTACAGGTGGTAAGAGCAAATAAACATTGGCCAGAATGCTGCAGACTACCCTGGAGCTGGAGTTCAGGAGGCGGTGTGTAATGGACAAGCTGATCATTGGCACATAAAAAATAGTGACAGCACAGAGGTGACAGACACAAGTGCTGAGAGCTTTTTGCTGCTTCTTAGGGGCCACAGTGCTCAGGACAGTACGGAGAATTAGGACATAAGAGAAAAAAATGAACAATAAGTCAGTGCCAGTCAGGTAGAGCTGAAGAAACATGCCCAAAAAGCTGCTGATCCAGGGGTTGGAATGTGAGTATTTGATCACATCTGGGTGGTAGCAAAACGGGTGGGAAAGCTCCTGGCCCCCATGAAAAGATATACTGTTCAAGGCTAGAGCCACAGAAAGGATGAAAATGACTTGTCGTATACAGATGGCCAGTCCAATCACCATGATCATCATGTCTGTAAGGACAGTGGCATACTTCAGTGGGTTACAGATGGCCATGAAGCGATCAAAGGCCATGACTACCAGCACCGAGGACTCCAGGAAGGAGAAGACATGTACAAAGGTCATTTGAATGAGGCAAGCTTTAAAGCTGATCTCCCGGGCATTAAACCAGAGAACCCCAAGCACAGTGGGGAGGGTTGTGATGGTCAGACATAAATCAACAGCTGACAGCATGGAGAGGAAATAGTACATGGGCTTGTGGAGACTCTGTTCAACAACGATGACAAACACGATCATGCTGTTTCCCAAGAGCGCAATGGTGTAGAGACAGCAGACAGGGATAGAGATCCACACATGAGCCAGTTCCAGCCCAGGGAATGCAGTGAGGAGGAAGTTTGAGGAGGAGGATGTGGTGTTATTGAAAATTACCATGGCGGGTTGAGGACACACCTTGAAAAGAGAGACAAAAATGAGAGTGTTGGTCGTATTAATCCTTGTTTTTCAAGCCCTGACACTTTTATAAACTCTTCTCAAATAACATAATTGTTTCTCTTTATTCAAAACCCCCAATCTAAGTATGGCACCTATCACATTATTCCACAGTATCTTGAATTTTTCTTGTCAGAACCTGGCCTAATTTTTCTTCCTCTACTTTGTCCCAATTATAACCATCAATCTGTCTAAACTCATCCTCACCCTACTGCCCAGAGCCCTGACCTAAAGTATGAAATGCTTATAGTCTTATGTTGCACACATGCACACACACCAACAAAACAACAACTACCACAATTACAACCAATGGGTCTTTGTATTAAGTCTCCAAGCTATATAACTTGCACCAGAAACAATGGCGAAGCATGTACGAGCCCCTGGACACCTTTAATAGCAAACTTCATGATGTTCTTTCTGGAAGCTGGTCTGAGATATTGTATCCAGAGGCATCCTTGTACTTGAATCATCAACCATCATCTCCTAGTAGACTCTATTAGAAGTCTTCTTTTGGGCTGGC
>NW_017733013.1:83257-94098 GCF_001890085.2 Hipposideros armiger
GGCCAGTCCCAAGTACTTTATATATACTTTTTATAGCACTAAAATCATATTGCTTGATCACATTTCTTCCTCCTTCTAGGACACTGGCTCTCTGGGAACATAGAACATTTGTATTCATCTTCATATTTACTCCAGAGATAAGCACAGTTATTGGTGCATGATAAAAGCATTAATAATTTATTAACATTAGATATATTGATGGATGGATAAATGATAAATGAATAAAGACTAGATGAGCCTGGAAGTTTTGAGGGAAGGATAAGCCAGAGGGAAATAATTTCCCCAGATACCAGGGAATGAAAGCAGTGTAATCATCCTCTCATTGATTGGGAAAAGAAGGAAGGTTAAGAGAAAAGGAAAAGAAAAGATTTTCTGTATATGTCAACATTTGCTAGCCACCTTATATATAATTTTATATAATCCCAGGAAAATTTTATATAGATGTTTCTCCTATTTAAAAGAAAGGAAATTACTATTTTACCTAGCAAGATAAAACAGTACATCAAAGGTAAAATAGATACAGGTTCAAAATTCCAAACCAGAAATACCAACTCCCAAGTTCATTATTTTTCATTAGAGAAGCCAGGCTTATGAGAGAAGTTAACAGCTGGACAGTATGATTTCCTTCTTTTAAAATATAAAAATTGTTTATATACTAAATAGTACATCTATTGTACATGACTTGGAGAAGGAATAGAGATGAGAAATAAGTAAAAGGAGAACAATGTCCTCATGCCTTAATAAAGAATATTTGTGAAGTCAGTCCATGTATGTTTAAAAAATATGTGAATATCCACATATGTTTGTATTGTATGTGTCTCTATGTGCTAGTGTATGTAGAAAGGAGTTTTGGAATGGAAGAGTAATTAAGAGATAAGATGACCATAAAGCAGACAACTGTTATTTTCTGGTTTTTTTGGATCATATCCCATAAAGGACAAAAAGATGACACTGGATGATGTGAGGGTTGAGAGGACAGGAGACAATGGCTTATTTTACTAGTGGAGAACTTATTTCCTGTGGAATGCAGAAATGTTGACAGGAGAATGAGCAGAAGCCTTCTCTCCAGATCCAATGAGCTCATACACCCTGGAACCAGTTGTAGGAAAAAGGTCAATGCCTCAGTTTATCAAGGTTTTCTCTTCACTGCCCGCTAACCAGAAGAATAGGCTACTGCTTTATGTCTTCAGTTCTCCATATGACTGACCAGGCAGGAGGTAACATCTTCTAAATCATATACAGAAGACTAAATTAAATGACTTGGATAAGATCAACCCAACTCAATAACTTAGTAATCCAAAGTTCTACATCCTTGCATTCTGGAATCAATAATGGCATAGACTCATCCTCTTCATTTACCAATCCCCATCTTCCATTTATTTCTCAACACTGAAATTTATTTTGGCCACAATCTGGAACCTTCCCTGACAGGTTCGGGGCATGTTAAATTGAAACTTACCCTCTGCTTCTAAATCTGTGTACCACTTCATGTGTGTACCTTTCGTTTGACTCTTAATAACAAGACACAGTTGATATTGATAATTTATATACACAAGCATCATCTTTATCTGCCTGAAGTGTGAGTCTCTTAAAAGTATGGTCATGCCTGTTTTTCTTCTCTCAGTGTGAGCTACTAAAGTAAGATTTGGAATAATAGAGCTTCAGTTACTAATGTTGAGTGATTGTTGAACAATCCTTGCCACAAAAGGCAGTTCTGAATCCTATTTCCTTTTCTCTTTCTTCCTTCCATTCCCTCATGTCTCCCATCTCCCTATCTCAATTTCTTCCAGGTTCCATACACCTCTCCATTTCTTTATTCCACCTTACTTGTAGCACCCATCGTTTCATCTCTCTTCTTTCTTCTCTCCTTCTCTAGTATTCCTCATTCTTTAATTCCTCCCCTTCCACCCCTTCCCTTATATACTCTTCTTACCTGTTCACTTCAATGGGAAACACGACCAACTCTTCAATCTTATCGCAGAGCAGGAATTAAACCATCTCCCAAGGACGGGAGCTTTATAGGCAGCTTAGTGAAGTCACCACACAACAGAGAGCTATTTTCATTAGGGACTGTACTGGTTGGAGCAAGAGTTATGGGACCCATATGAATATGTTCCTCTACAGCAGCTCAGACACATAGCCCTGATACAGCTTCAAACCCTGCTCCCGGGCCCAAGCAAACCCCATACATCAGGGGCTGTGAGCAGAGCCCTGGCCTTGGGGGCTGACAGTAATAGGTACCTTAAAAAACTGCCTGCCTGAGCCAGATAACTACAACCATTCCTCTTCACCTGCCTTAGGCTACAGATTCTCAGTCAGGGAGGCTCCCTGAATGTCAGAGCAGGATAAGGAGAGTGCAGAAAGAGTCATCCATCGGTTTCTCTGCTCCAATATGTACTCTTCCTAACAGTTCTCAGTGTCCCCTTGGCCATTCCCATGTCTCTCCTCTTACCCAGGTACCTCTCCTAAGAAGCCATCCTATTAACTGAGTCACATCTGCAGCCCACTTCCTCTTCTAAGCATAACTAAACTAGCATCTGATAAATTCAGAATATATGCCAAAAATTGCACTATACCCTTCAAGCACATTATCAGATTTATTCATTATTATGCTTATGGGTTAAGTATTATTCTCCATTATTTTGCAGATGAGGAAATTGAAATTCAGAGAGGTTTTGAATAACTTTACCCATCTAAAAGTTAGCAAGTTATAGAGCTGATATTCAAGCCCATGTCTATCTTACTCCAAAGCTCTTTCTTGATCTTAACCAATATTGCTATACTACGATCTATGGTCAACTACTTCCACTCATATATTCAGGAAATACAGTTATAATACATGGACCTCAATCTATCCATCCTACAGTTTGCTTGATTCACAATTGCATGCCATCATCTGGTTTAAGCCTCATTTGAACAGAATTTACCTCTCCATAGTAGGCAATAAATATATAATCCTAACCATATCTAATAATCACTGATGTTTTATCCTCCTTGAAACATGTTTTCTATCCATATTCTCACTGTATCTTTAATCAGGCACACTGAGCAAAACTGTTTATCCCAATGAATATCTAAAGAAATTAAGTAACTCCATAAAGTTACACAAGTAATATTCAAATTCAGATGTAAACACCACCCCTTGCCACTGGTTCCCATTAAAAAAGATGAGTGACTGGAAATTTTGAATGAGACTAACTAATAATAAATGAGACAAAGAGGTTAAGAAGCATGAAATTAATCAAGATAAAGTGTAGTTTTCACTCATTCGTTAATTCAAAAAAATACATATTGAATGTCCTCCATGTATTCTGAACTACATTGAGTACTCGGGATAGATTGAAATAAAATTAAAAGGGTTCCTGTTGTTATGAATTATATAAAGCCTTTTGGACTGAAGTGAAGTTAAAACAGAACTCTAAACTATATAGAGAGTTCCTTAGGCTTCTATCTCACTGAACGCACCATGGTCTCATATTCTTCACATGCTATTCTCTTTTTAATATGTTTCTCTACTGATTCCAACCCATGGAACATACACATCTTGTTTTTATTTTAAAAAATCCTCCTAAAAACATATAAATAAACACAAAAGGCAAAAATAAATAAATATGCTATGTTCAGCATGGGATACTAGCAAATGCCAGCACTTACTCTAATTTGATTATGATAGAGCAAAAAAACCTGAGAATTTTTCTTGAAAAAGTTTTAAACAGTAGCAGATTATACAATGTAATACTACTCAGCAATAAAAAGGAATAAATTACTAATACACACATCAACATGGGTGAATCTGAAATGCCTTATGCTAAGAAACAAGACCTGAAAGACTACATACTGCAGGGTTCCACATGACACCCTGGAAAAAGAAAAATTATAGTCATGGAGAACAGATCAATGTTTTCCAGGGGTTGGGTATGGATAGAGGGGTTGACTACAAAGGGGGCAGCACAAGAGAATTTGGGGGAATAATATAGTTTTTCTGTATCTTGGTGTCAGTGGTGGTTACATGACTCTATGTTTGCCAAAACTTATAGAAATATCCACCAAAAATAGTAAATGTTATTGTGTGTAAGTGTTGAAAAAGTTTTTATATATCATTTGGAGACACTAAGTTCATACTTTATTAAGCTATCCAAGATAAATTCTTGCTTTCATCAAAACCATTATGCAATGGCATGTCATAACCCATTAGATTTTCGGTTCAATAGAGTAGCTATGAGCTACATGTGACTATTTAAATTTACATTTTAATTAATTAAAATTTTAAAATTCAGTTCCTCAGTTATACTAGCGAAGTTTCAAGTCCTCAATAGCCATGTGTGGCTAGTGTTTACTATTGATATGTTAAACAACAGAGATTCAGGATATTTCCATCACTGCAGAAATTTCTACGGGTCAAGGCTGCATTTGATACTCTTCTCTGATTTGATTGCATTTGCACAGAAGTAGTAGGCACCATTAAGGGTCAGTCTTGCCCCCACAGATCATTCGGACAATCTGTTGCCAAATCTGCTTGGTCCTAACACAGCACACAACAGGATTGAGCACAGCAGGGAGCAACAGGTAGATATGAGCCTCAAGTGTGGCCTCTACTGGTGACAAATGCCTCCCAAAGTGATGAATCAGAGTCATGCCAATGAGGAGTGCACAGAAGAGCAGCACTGCGCAGAAATGAGAGAGGCAGGTGTTGAGAGCTTTGAGTCTCTCTTCCCCAGGAAGAAATGCCCAATACTGCCTGGAGGATTAGAATGTAAGACACCAAAAGGATCAGGCATCTAGTGCAGTAATGAGGAGCACATAGATGGTATTCACATGGGTGTCAGCACAGGCAAGACTCGTGGCATCCTGATCGAGGCAATGTGCATGGAAGAGGATGTTGGGGTGGCAGAAAGGCAGCCTTTTGATGAGGAAAAGCCCAGGGAGCACAGGTGCCACACTCCTCTACAGGATTGTTGCTCCAGGGTTGCTGATGACGCCATGGGTGAGAATGGTAGCATAGCGCAAATGGAAGTGAATAGCCACAAAGTGATCGAAGGCCATGGCCACAAGAACACCTGACTTCACTCCCCCAAAGGTGTGGATAAAGGACATTTGAGCAATGCAGGCATCAAGACTTACTGAGCACCAGTTGAACCAGTGTGCACTGATCATGGTAGGCATGGAAGTTAGTGAAAGGCTGAGATCAGTGGCAGCTCGTATAGCCAGAAAATAATGCAAGGGCTCATGAAGACTTTGCTCAACTTTGATAACAACAAGGATGATTACATTACCCAGAAACGTGGTACTGAAAAAAAAGACAGAGGGGCAAGGCTATCCAGAAGTCCTTCTCCAGCATTCCTAAAATCTTAGTCAGGATGAAGGTCTGGTGGTTATCAGTAGCACAAATGTAATTTGTGTAAAACAAAAACAAACATTTTCTTCCTCTCTGCTTATGGTTAATTTCAATAAATCACACTATACCACAACCTACCCAGTTGTCCAAACCAAAATTCCAGATCTTTCTTTTCTTCTTCCTTATATATAATCCATTACCAAGGCCTATTGAGTCCAAACCAAAATATGTTCCTCATACTTCAAATTCCTTTCATCTTCACACCTACCGTCTTTGCAAAGTTACCATGACCTCTCATTTAGACTATAGCAATAGTCTAGAGCTCTCACTTAGCATGTAGAGTACAAAAAAAGCCCCTTCCTCTCTACTGATCTTTTTAATTGCTATTTTATTTACTTATCTTATTGTATTTTGGTATAATTTAAAAATCATAGAATTTATCTATTTCAGAGTTACAATTTAAAGAGGTTTAGTAAATGTATATAATGGTGAAATTATACCCCCAAATTTGTTTTAAAACTCCCATCACCTTAAATGATTCCCTGATGGTAGTTTGAGGTCAGCCCTGGGCCTTTGTGGCTCTAGGAAACCATGAATATGCTTTCTATTTCATATAAATGGAATTATACAATAAATTGCCTTTGTGTCTGGCTTCTCTCATTTAACATGTTTTCAGTTTTATTCATATCGCTGGATATATTCATAGTTTATTCCCTTTCCTTGCTGAGTAGTATGTCTCTATATGGATAAAACATATTTATTTATCCATGCACTAGTTGAGATACGTTTGGATTGTTTACAGCATTTAACTATTATGAATAATGCTGCCACAAATGTTAGTATATAATCTGTGTGTGAACATGTTTGAACAGGTATCTGGGATAGGAATTACTGGGCAGTATGATAGGCATTTATCTAACTTTAGGGAAAATGTCAAACTATTTACTAATGTAGTTGAACCATTTTGTACTCACATCAGCGATGTATAAGGATTCCAATTGCTCCACATTCTTGACAACACATGGTGTTGTCTATACATAGTCACAAAGTTATATTAAAAAATATGCAGAAACATTTATTGTAAAGCACCAGCTCTTAATGTTTATGGTATAGGTAGTCTCCTATAGGTTGTAATACACACTGGGAAAGAAATGGGTTTAGAAATTGAAAATAAATAATCTTCTGCCATAACTCTCTATCATGCCTGAAAAAGAAAGTATCATCATAAGAATTGTTTATATCTGGCTTTTGTTCTCTGCTATTATAATGTGACTATGCCTATGAAGGAAAAGAAATGGGACCAAACGGGCATGAAGAGGTGATAGGAAGGGTCTGTGGACAATTTGAGGACTAACCACACAAAGGCACATACTGATGTGCCAGCTATTTCTGTAATATTAAGAATTACCTCATCGATGAACAAATATTACACATTAAAACAAATAAAAGTAGTTATATTTTATAGATTGAAATAACAACAATGGAAACCAAACAAGTCAACAAATTTAAAGAACTTTGTCTTCTGTGTTACCGATAGAGCATCCAGGCACTCCTTCTCTCCTTCCAAAAAGAACATTAGATCCAACTCTATTTCAGGATAAATCACAACACTATGTCATCACTGAGACTGAGACTGAAGTAGACCTTTCTGTCTTCCTCAAATTTGGTTGACAAGATGCCAAAGAGAAAGTGGGATGGTGCGGTGGGTGGGTAAAGGAGGTCAAATATATAGTAATGGAAGGAGACTTGACATTGGGTGTTGAACACATTATGCAGTATACGGATAAAGTATTATACAATTGTACAGTTGAAACCTATGTAATAGTATTAACCAACATCTCCCCAATAAATTTAATTTTTAAAAAAGAAAATTCAAAATGAAGAAAAATGTTAAATGTGCTAGCAGAAGAAAAGGACAGTTAACAGATGAAGGGAGAGTTTGGAGCTATTAGGGAAACCAGGGTAGAACAGCCCAGGTGGCACTACATATCATGCCTCGAGGGATTTTTCCACAGCAGTTAGGAAATTATTGTAAAATCATGATGGCTCCAGATGCCACCAGAGGTTTGAGAAGTCTGTATAAGTGCTCTGTTTGCTAGTTGTAGGGAAGGAAAGGAGCCAAATTAATTCTGAACTGGAAAACAGAGGTTGATACAGGTATACGTTAATCTTAAAATGTTTTTACATGTTCTCCACATGGCAAGCTCTGTGCTGAATTACTTATGAACACTATTTCATTAAACCTCCATAGAAATTCTAGTGTGAGAAATGATAAGGACAGATGAGAAGATTCTATAGAGTGTCATGGGGTGGCAGGAAGCAAAAGAAAGATGGAGAAAAGTAAAATGTAGATGTTGCTATTCGGAATAAAAGAAGACATACCGTGGGGGAGGATCTGGTACATAGAAAAGAATGAAATTTAGATTGGGTGGAAGAGTAAATTAGAATTAAAATAGGAACTAGAGAAAAGAGGGGGCTGAAAATTTAGGGAGAATGGAAAAGAGAAAGAAGATGGAGAATAGAGAAAGGAATGAGAAAAAAGAAAAGAAGATGGGGTAAAACCATTTGGATATACAGAATGAAAAGCAATAAAAAGGAAGGAGAAAACAAAACTCAGCCATTTCCATAGAAAAACTGTTTTAGCAGGCCCTGAGGACTTATTTAGAGAATAAAGATTTTTCAAGTCTTTCCAAGAAAAACATGCAGTAGGGATGAGTCAATTGATTCTTCCCCAGTAAAAGCACACTGAATTGCTTGAGATGAGGGATCAGCAGTGAAGGACTCTCAGCATGTAAAGTATAAAAAAGCTCCTTTCTCAAAGTGAGCCAGAAGATTAGACAGCCACCACAGCGTGCTTTGTTTAGATCTGAGCATTGTGATTTACTGGGAGAGAGGCCTGAATTCTGTTTGCTACACATAACACAACCTTTATAAGTGGACTACACTATCTTTCATGGATTCCTCTTGTCTAAGAGATCAGAATCTGCAAAATAAGCTATTCGCAGTGTTGCCATCCCAAACAGAAAATCCTATCTCACAGCAAAGAAAAAGGGGGTGAGCAAGCAGGGAAGCCCACCTGGTCTGGTGCACCTGACCACACCCCCATCCTCCCCACCTGGACTCAGAGTTCCCAAAACAGCTTTAGAGGTTTTTCTTCGAAGGTGCCTAGGTAAGAACAAAGACACCATGCTACCTCTCAGAGACTCCTCATTTAAGGTTTTTTCTGTCTTTGTTTTTGTTTTTTGGTCTGGGCCTTTTTAGAAAAACAGACTTTTCTCATGGTTAATGATTTTCAACCCACCTGCAAAAGATCAGAGAGGAGTTTGAAGGCTTGCAGTACTTCTGGAAGGAAGAATGACATTCGAGCATCCATATTCATTTATTCATCATTTCATTCCTTCATTCAGCACATATGGAAAAGCTTATATACACTTAACAGATGGTCTACTAGGTGATGAACAGATAAATTTTCCTTTCTTTTAGGGAGTTTAACTACTAGTAAGAGAGACAGATATGAAACAACTACTTATGCAATGTTTAATTAACTGTATTCACTTATAAGAAAAAGCCCAGAATGTAAAACCAGCATACCCAAGAGTCTTAAAGGGTGACGGACATTTGGAAAAGGCTTACATGGGAAGGACAGATAGGCTTTGATTAGGCAAAGAAGGACTATAGAGGAGGTGGAGAAAGGCATAAGGAACAGGGAAGAGCATATATGGAAACCCTATATCAGGAAGTGTCTTAATGAGATCCAGGAACTTAAACACTGCAAATTTAGCTGGATTAAAGAGACCAAACGGGAGCGAAACGGTGTGAGTTGGTGATAGGGGCTGAATCATGCCTTACCCTGGTGGCGAAGATAAGGCCTTGGGACTCTGTTCTAAGTACAATGGAAGCCCTTAAAGGAGATTTTGCTAGTGATGAATAAATCATATTCCAATTTTTAAAGGTTTATTTTAACCACAGAGTGAAGAACTTTTGGAACAGTGGATGGAGGATGATCAGCTAGGGAGCCTGGAAGAAATGGGCCATACTGTTTATTAGCTATACAAAAGGAAGAAAGGGAATAATTACTTCATATGTTTTAGAGGCAAGTTTGAAAGTGTTTAAATGTTGGTTTGATGACAGAAGAGGTTTCAAGAATTGTTGCAAGTTTCTGGTGAGTTAGGAAACTCTCAAAATAAAAATCATGTGTGATTGTTTCTGAGCCAATAGCTTTTATTCTCTGTTCCTTGCTATTTTAAAATGAGGTTATGAAAAATTATAAATTGTTAAAACTTGTGAAAGTTAACTACTAATTTGAACAGTTTTATCTACTAATGTGTCATTTACAAATGTAGGCCATTATAAATACAGTGAAATAGATACTAAGCATTGAAGAAGAATACACACACACATATATATGTGTGTGTATGTATGAGAATGTGTATATATATATATATATATATATATATATATATATATATATATATATATATATATATATGGGTTTGTGAAGACAGGGGAATGTATGTAGGTATGAGTGTGTGGTAATGTGAGTTTAGCTTTTTTTTATTAAATATTTTATTGGGGAATTGGAGGAGAACAGTATTGGAGAATTGGGGAAGGGGAACAGCCAAGTTGTTGTCCTTCAGTCTTAGTTGTGGCGGGCGCAGCTAGCTCAGCTCCAAGTCCAGTTGCCATCCGGCCGCCCATTGGCCGCTCAGCTCAAGGTGCCGTGTTCAATCTTAGTTGTAGGTGGGCACAGCCCACCATCCCATGCGGGAGTTGAACTTGTTGTTAGGAGCACGTGCTCTCACCAGATGAGCCATCCTGCTGCCTGTTGGCAGCTCAACAGCAGCTCACCTCGGGTGCAGCTCACTGGCCCATGTGAGAATTGAACTGGCATTCCTGTTGCTCAGAGCTTGCGCTCTTAACCAACTGAGCCACTTGGCCAGCCTAGCTTTTTTTTTTATTTAGCAAAATTCTCTATGCTACTAAGTCCTTGGGTTTTTCTGTTTGTTTTCTAACAAACCTTGAAAACTGCTAAAGGGGAGATTTTCAAATGTTTTACTGTCTAAACACTAGGGGTTTAAGTCTTGTCTCCATTTTTCAGATGAACAAATTAAATTCACGGGAAAGGAGGTCATCCCACATGATTGTCTAGGAAGCAAAAAGACAAAGTGATAAAAAAATACCTTTTAGAGGCTGTTTTTAACATAATTCTTCCCTTTACTGTTCCATTTATATATTGGGTTGTCAGAAAAGTCATGACACATTTTTGCAATGAAAAACATAGAAAAAATACATCATGACTTTTCCAACAACCCAATATTTAAAAAGCCATTTACCTGTCTTATATGAAATATGTTTTCAATTTAGGAGCTGTGACCTAGATGGGAGACTCCAGCCTCACCTGGTAGTGAGAACACCATGATGAATTCTAATGCATCGCATGCCAACCACCATAGTTTTATTTTGACAGGTATCCCAGGGATGCCAGAGAAAAACCCTTGGATGGCCT
>NW_017733013.1:94318-107005 GCF_001890085.2 Hipposideros armiger
TTAGTGTCCATGGCCTTTGACAGATTTGTGGCTATCCGCAACCCACTACACTATGCTTCCATCCTCACCCACAGCATCATTGGCAAGATTGGAATAGCTGTCCTCACCCGGGCCATCTGTGTCGTCTTCCCTGTGCCCTTCCTTATAAAGCGGCTGCCCTTTTGCCATTCCAACGTCTTGTCTCATTCATACTGTCTCCACCAAGATGCAATGCGGCTAGCCTGTGCCAGCACCCGTATCAACAGCCTCTATGGCCTCATCATAGTCATCTTCACATTGGGGCTAGATGCCCTCATCATTCTCTTTTCTTACGTGCTCATCCTGAAGACTGTGCTGGGCATCGCTTCCAGAGCTGAAAGGCTCAAAGCCCTCAACACCTGCCTGTCTCACATCTGTGCTGTTCTCCTCTTCTATGTTCCTCTCATTGGCGTCACCATGATCCACAGATTTGGGAAGCATTTATCACCAGTAGTGCACGTGCTCATGGCCAATATCTATCTGTTACTCCCCCCTGTACTAAACCCCGTTGTCTATAGTGTGAAGACTAAGCAGATACGAAGGCGGATCATCCGTGTATTCCAGAGGAGAAAGAACAGGACATAGGGAAATGGAATTAAATGTAAGATGCAGAAAAAGTAGCCTTCAGCCGTTATAATACAATGCAGTCAAATTATACACATCTGGTAAAATGCAAGGGTGGGCAAGGCTTGTGAGTAAAGATACAACACAGGTCATTCTTTGTCTGCATATATTCCATTTGGGGATGTATGCAATTTGATATCTAGCATCACATACAAAATCTGATTTAATTGACATCATAATTTTTCTTTGAAACAAATTGAGCATCAATGATGACCAATTATCACCTATTTATCCAGATAAAACTTATGAGTGTTTATTCATATACTGTTAAGTAATCTTTTTCTTTAATTATCAATTAAATAATAATTATGATAAGGATTGTAGAAGCCCTATAGCACTGATGAAAGGCTGCATTTCTGAGATAATTTTATTTTTAAATAGAGCGAAGAAAACTGTTACAGAATCAAATAGTATTTATTTTTGTTTGGTGTTTATTGGGTAGAGTGCCTAGGATAAAATTAAAACGGACACATCTGTGGTTACTTAATTTGTACCTTTTCTTTTAAGGGCTATCACTTCTTTACGGATTTATAACAGTTCTAATTTTCTGCCATATACTTAATAGGCTAATAGGTGTTCTGTCTTTACTCTTTTGACCCAGCGTGAAGTCTGTTTTGCTGTGCACTAGAGAATCCAGCAAAAAACTTTACCAAGTAAAATTACTGCTGGGCTTTGTATGAGGACAAGTGAAAACGTTCAGCACTGGGAAGAAGTTAAGAAAGCAGTGTACACATGTGGGGGGATGAGTATGTCAAAAGCAAAGTGTCTTTGCATTGATGCTAATACTTGCTTTAAGTGTTTTGTTAATCATTAAACAATCAAGTTGCTAGGGGGCGTTATTTACTCACTCAATAAATATACATTTAACTCTAATGAAATGCCAGTCATGATGCCAGACCCTGGAGATACAGAGAAAAATGCACCAATTTTCTGCTTGATCCCTGGCATATTTCTCTGTAAGGAAAGTCATACAAATTAAAAGTTAAGTAGGTATTAAATGACAATATCACATTTAATTTGGTAATACTAACTAATAATGCCAGTTGCCTTTATATATTATCTAAATTCTTCCAACAATCTTTGAGAGTAGACATTATGAGCATTTTACACACGGGGGAAATGAGATTTAGAGCAGTTCAGTAACTTGCTCAAAGCCTTACAGTTTCTAAGTGGCAGAATTTGATTCAAATTTAGATCTGTTGAAGTTATAAAGCCTGTGAATTGAGACTCCACCCATGTATTAGGATTTTCTAAGCTTACAAGCTAATTCCAGGGAGAGGGTAGGAACCAGTGATTCTCAGATAGAGATGCATGGACGATAAGCTAGTAATCAATATTGTGAAATCCTTAAGGAAGAGGTTCAGCTTGCCAGGCTAAAACTAGACAGAGAGTCAGATTAAGACTAAATCTGCACGATTGACACAAAATTTATATTTTCAATGGAAATTACTTGAATATTGTTGGTTTGTGCAGATGAAAATATCAGCCAAGGCCTCAATATTGATGCTATCCAAATAGAAAACATGACTCTCAAACAGGACATATTATCATCAATTGGTCTGCAAGGAGAAAATAATAGAACTTTTATTTGTATTTAAGTTTATCTCATCCTTCAAAAATGTTTATTTTCCTTAATGTGTTGTTATATGCATAAGATAGTAATATTGTAATGTCTGTATATAATTTTTGAATGAATAAAAATAAAATATAAATATATTAGAGAGCATCTTTTTGTTCCCTTATACAGACGCATAACCAAATTTTGAAAACTACCATATACTGAAGATAAAAGCCAGCCACCACAGAATATATTGACAGTGTTCACAAACTGTGATAACAGAGGCAATTAGCTCTGTACCCTTCAAATGCCATTATTTTTTCATTCTCTGATGGGACCATGAGGTGGCAAAATAAAAAATCTAAATTCTTTATGGGCAACCTACATACGTACTTCATATCCTCACTCTGCAATCCTTTCTCTAGCACTTTTGTCTCCATTGCTATATGAAAACCATGTTTTCCATGGCTTGTATCTATTTCTAATTAACAGATCAAATATTTCCCCTCAAATCTCCTGCAGCTTGATTTATTTAGATAAATTAAAAATATTTACAGTCTTTTGCTTGCTAATCTCGGAGCTAGAGTAATGACATGGTTTCAAATTGTGGCTGTGCCCACTTAACTAATATATGAAGTTGGCCAAGTAACATAAACCCTTTGTGCCTCAATGTGTTTTTCCAATTGAGAATAATTAATAATAATAATAATGGTAATAATAATACCAGCTGATATTTATTAAATACATTTTATTTCCAGGCCGTGGGCACAGCCTTACATGCATTGTTTTTTAATCTCTGTAACTTTATAAAATAACCAACCCTACCTAGATTTTGTAGATCAGGGCAATTAGCATTAATAAATTACGTATCTTGCCCAGATAACATAGATAATAAGTGACACATCCAGAATTTAAACCCAGGGGCATATGACACCTAAGCCCTTGCTCTCAATATATTCACTTATGGAGTTAATTCCAGAAGTAATGAAACCATGTCTAAAATATCAGTTATTCTGGTTATTTTTTAGTAGATGGTATTGTTATCAAACAGGTTCAGCTGCTTGGCTCAGGAGCCAATGATCAAGAAACAAGGGTTGATGGAAAGCAAAGTAGATCTATTCAAAATGCCGACATTCAGGGAAGATGGCAGACTATTGTCTCAGAGACCACCTTCCCCCTTCCTAGAACAGTCAGAGGTTTTATAGGTACACAAGAAGGAACAGAACAAAGGAAAGGGGGAGTTAGTCATGCTACTGTCCTGGTGTCTGGTTTGTTCTGTGATGGTTATCTCAAACCTGGTGGTAGGGGTGATTCATATGTCATGTGAATTGCAGCCTGATTGCAGGTGTCTGGATGGATGGCTGAATGCTGACTCAGTTTCTTGCAAGTTATTGTTCTGCTGATTAACAGATTGATGAGGTATGCGTGTAGCCTTGGGAAAGCAGACCAATTTAATTGGGCAGTGAGGGAGAGAAACACAGAAGAGGGGAAAAAAGCCACAAATGGAAAGTAAATCAAACTATAATTCAGTAAACCAAACTAGATTGCTAAATCCCTAAAAGTATACCATGACCCTTACAGTACTGCAGCTAGTACTACTACTGCTGATACTGCTGTTGCTGTGGCCATCATCATCTTCATCTTTAAAGGGTAAAAGTGAAAGTGACAGAAAGGGACATAGGGAAACCCACAAACTCCTTCACCAGAAAAATTGTTTCTGCCTTTATGTACTTAAGGCACCAAAGACAACAGCTATGAATACATTTCTATCTGTCTCTAAACTGTAGAGTATGATTTAGAAATTTTTGGCATAGATTAAATTTCAAGCATCGCATATGGGTGAAAACACCCAAGAACTGAAAGTTGTCAGAGACTTGTTCATCCCCTGAGGATACTGGTCAATTTATGCTGCATCTAAGGACATTTCCCTCAAGTCAAAAGAACAGTTTGAGACCTACCTAGCCTCTTAACAACAGGAATAGCTCTGGATTGCACTCCCTGCTCCAAATTCAGGACTGTGATTGTGTTGGCTAACTCTTAACAAGTGCCTCCAGGAGTGATAGGGCTCAACTCTCCCTGCATAGTGCAGAATATTTAAATGCTATATTATGCTTTATGATTTTGTTAAATGTTAAATTTTGTTTCTTATAGAATTAAAAAATAAAGCTTTTTTAATGAAACTATCTAAGATTAATTCAGTAAGGGCTGTTGAACCTGAAAGCAGTATTAAAATGGAAATACTCATTTCTTGCATGCATACTCTTGCTGAATTAATCTTAACCAACCTAGGGTCTGTACTAACAAACTTCTAAACTCCATACTCATTTGAGTAATAGATAATGACACTCACCACTCAAGTCACAAAGACTCTTTTATCATAGATTTTTAACAATCAAACAGTAAATTAGAAAAAGTCATTTGGACCATGTTAAGGGGTACAAATAGCTCAGTGTATACACGTGCCTTTGTTCTTTTTATTTCCTATACTTAGTTTGCTTGCAAGCAAAACCCATAATGATTCTTTAAACCTTTATTATGAGTGTCTACACCACTCAGCCTAACTCATTTTATCTAACTCCAACAACATAGATGATGTCCAACATTCTCCAGGAAATCTGCCTACCTGAGCCTTGACCAACAAATGAGTGGCTCTGTGCCTCATATCTTCATCTGGAAACAGTACATTACAGCCTCCCTCACAGGGATGCTATAATTATCAAATAAGATAACATGTAGAAGTCTCTGGCACTGTTTCTTCTACTTAATGGCCAATCTATAAATGTAAGTTCTCTTATTCTCTAACATTTGATATTTTTGAACACTTTTTATAGGTTCACAGCATTTCAAAGTTTATAAATAATTGTATTTATATGATTAAATTTAATTTTGTAACAATACTGGATGCCAAGTGATATCATTTCCATTTTCAAAATTAAAAATTGCAGTTATGAGAAGGTAAGAGAATACCCACTGTCACACAGGGAAGACCTAAAACTCACCCTTAATTTTTTATCCCAAATTATGCAACACAGTTGGCCCCTGCTCAATTGTATACATTTATATTCTTAATCCTAAAATCTGATCATTTTTCTGATTCATATATTATTTAATAATGTATTATCCCCAGGTGTTTTCTTATTATTTAATAAGCATAGTTCATTTTTTTCCCTATTAAGCCAATGGAGGTCATTCCTAACTCTTGAGCTAGAATGTTAAATTAAATCAATTTAATGAGATTTAATTTAAAAAGCATAAAACTAATAAACAATTTCTGTCCAAAAGCATTATTACAAAATGGAATTAGTGATATTCCCTGCCTTCAGCTGTTATATGCCAACTCATAAATGCAGGGCTACAGCACAGAACATTGAATGGCTCCCATTAATGTCACTCTTTCTGTACCGTGCAAAGGCAGTTTAGCACAGGGATAAGAAAGTATGCTCTGAGAACAGGCAAATCTATCTTTGCCCTATTCAAATCACACAGAAATGTGAAAAAAATATATAAACCTTTATTTTTCATAGCCATAAGAGCTTTTACAGAATAGATTCTTCCTCTCTCAAACAGGCAGACCCTAACCCTCTGCAGTGATCTTGGTTTGAACAAATATCTGGATGATCTTCCTTCGTATCTCCTTGGTCTTCACAGTATAGACTATGGGATTTAGCACAGGGGGTACAATAAGGTAGGCATTAGCCATGAGGGCATGAGTCAGCGGTGAAAGGTGCTTTCCAAAACGATGAATGACAGACACCCCGATGAGTGGTACATAGAAGATGAGTACAGCACAGATGTGTGAAACACAGGTGTTGAGTGCCTTCAGCCGGCCCTCCCCTGAGGTTATGGCCATTACTGTTCGGAGTATGAACACATAGGAAAGGAGGATGGAGAGGGAGTCAGAGCCCTTGGTGAAGATGACAGCAATGAGGCCATAGAGGCTGTTGACACGGGTGCTGGCACAGGCAAGGCGCATGACATCTTGGTGGAGGCAGAAGGAGTGGGAGAGGATGTTGGAGCCATAGAAGGGGAGCCGCTTGATGAGAAAAGGCACAGGGAAGACCACACAGACTGCCCTTGTCAAGATGAGTACCCCTGTTCTGCAGACAACACCATTAGTTAGGATGGTGCTGTACCTGAGGGGGTTCCAGATTGCTACAACCCGATCAAAGGCCATGGCCACCAGAACACCAGACTCAATGGCTGAGAAGGTGTGGATGAAGTACATCTGAACAAGGCAGGCATCAAAGGTGATGGACTTGTAGTTAAACCAGAATATGCCTAGCATAGAAGGCAAAGTACAAAGGGCAAGTCCCATGTCTGCCAATGCCAGCATACACAGAAAGTAGTACATGGGGATATGGAGGGACAATTCAGACTTGATGGTAGAAATGATGACACCATTGCCAAAGAGGGCAATGACATATATAGCACCCAGTGGGAATGCCATCCAGTAGTACTTTTGTTCAAGCCCTGGAATTCCAGTTAAGACAAAGTAAAGGTGTTGGAAGTGAGAGTGGTTATTTTCTGCCATGAGGCCAATGTGACAAATGTATGAGGAAGGAGCTTGTGAGATCCTGATAGGTGGCTTCCTAAAAATACAGTAATAGGGATTAACAAGATATTAGAATCTGACTTCCCTGGGAATTGAACCGTTTTATTTTCACATGGGTTGGGGAGAGTATAAGGGAGCACTTAACCCCTGAAACTACTAGTCCAATATATATCCTGTTAAGAAAGCTTCTACTGGCCCAAGGGGAAAAGACCCAAGTACAAATAAGTCATATTCAGTTAAAGCACACACTGTAGTGCCAATACATTGGGTAAAACATTCTGCCTCTCCTGACCTTTCCTCCCTTTTCTAGTCAATAGTTTATAAGCTGTTGAATCAGAAGCTGAGGACGTAATGATGAAGAACCAATATAAATATGAATTATTTGTTCCCCACAAAGGATGCCATTCCCGCCCATCACACTCCTAGGCCCAGCACTCTCATGAAGGCAGCGAATCTTGCATGTAGGGCAGGGATGGAAATGCCCAGTGCGCATGCCTATGCTTTTATTTAAGCATGACGCTCCTTCATTTCCCCTGAACCTGGATGTGGCCTCAGAATAATTCTCACCCGGGAACCTCAGCCAGCCACTTCTAACCATGGAAAATGAAATTGTATTTTTCATCTCCAATCTACTGAAATCTTTGTAGAAGGGGGAGCAAATTATACTTATGAAAGCAACAAGAGCAATTCTCTTTTTAGAGTAACTCAATTTATCCCAGAGGAAGTGAGCCCCCACCCCCACCCCCAAGGCTTACCTGAAGCTTTTTTTAGGCTCAGGATCATCTGGCAATTCTATTGCTAAAGCACAGTGACCATTCATAATGGCATGTTACACTCTGGTTGAGTCAGTATAGAAGCCTTAGTAGAGATCTGAAAGACATACTCATGTTGCCAGAACCAGTAACTGTATTCATTCCAAAGGCCCCCTGATAGGGTCATTCAACTTTAGACCGGTCAGAGGCAGAGTATACTGTCTTTGAGAAGCTCTCAACCTTCAGACATTCATCAGTTCCCTTCATCAGTTGACTGGAATCAAGATGACTAAGAGCCAATGTAGTGTTAAGAACCCGGACTGTGGAGCCACACATCTTGTAACGTTCTCTCCAGGGCTGTAATCAGATTACAGTTACCTTGCCCCTCAGTATAGCCCTATACATGTAACATGCGGACAAGAATAATCCTAAAATACAGGGGCCATGTGAGGATTTAAAACACAAAAGCCTTTGAAAACAAAATGTGTGCTTTTTATTATGATTACTTGGAATAAAAAGTTATTCTCTTTATATGATCTGTGTTTATGTTGGGTTTTTCATTTGTTTCTTTCTTGTTATTTGGTTTGTTTGTTTGTCTGTTTGGACTTTTTGACCAGAGTTCTTTGCAGTTGGTGGAAGTGAAAACTGACAGACTTTTTTCCATCAGCCAAAAAAAAAATTCATATTTAATTTTGTATCTTTTATAACTTTTTAATAATTTACCCTCTGCTCTGCATATATTGAGTGTCTCAACCCGAGGGTATCTGTAAACCTCTGGTTGACCCATGCTCATGATGCATCAAAAAACAAACTATAACTGTTTTTGAAATCTCCCAAAATATCCTCTTAGAAAGATTTCTGATTCAGATTTCCCCAGCCTTAGCCAATGTATTTTTCTTTTTTCTATAAAATATCCGTTTCTTTCCATTGCTTTTATGAAAGACAGCTAGCTGTTGGTGCAAATATCTGGACTATCAGATTGCCAGCATGTATTTTCTGTCCTTCCACTAAACTGTTATTTCAGTCTTTGTGTTTTGATGGGTTTTGAGAAAGAAAATGTTTAAGTTTTCAAAATAATTGTAATGAAGAAAAGAAATGAGAGAAAAGTTTAAGAGGTAAACAAATGAGAAGGGGAGAAGAAAATAAGGGAAGGGAAAGAGAGAAAAAGAATAAAAAGAGAAAAACAGAGATCCAATGAACAGAAGTAAAAGTTGATCTATTCCACACTTCACTAATAAAGACATTGAAGTTGAGATAAAGACAATAACTTTCACTGAATTAAACACCCTGTTAGTAGTAAAACAGCTGAGAAGGGGAGGAGGATGTGAGGCAGAGCCTTGTTGAGAAAAATTCAATGAAGTTCAGTGGGGGATTGATGGTTCAGTTAGAGAAGACCAAGCCAAAAGGCACCTCTTGGCAAAGATGCTTACTCCCTGATGTAAGTCCTTAGATTTTGTTCTTTATTTATATTGCTCAAGATCTGGAAAACAGGTAGAGTTCAAGCCCTGAGAAGATTAGGTTCTTAGATCTCAAGTTCTTACTTTGGAAGCTTCATCCAGCCCTGACCCTCTGCTATACATAATGCCACATTTAAGGAAAAATAGACTGTGTAAGTGTTTTATATCAGCTCCCCTAGGCTACCACAAGCTACATAAGTTCATTACAGATCCTAGGTTGAAGGAGCAGGTGAACAATAAATAAAATTGCAAAATTTGAGGGCTAGCGGGCGCCGAGCGGGAGCCGCGCGGGAGCAGCGCAGCTACGGAGGCGGCGGCTGCAGCGGCAGTTGGCATTGGGAGCCGTTGGGACGCCTCTGTGGCAGCTGATGGCACAGGTGGCCTGCGTGCCCGCGGACAGAGGCGGCCGGCCCGCCACTGCAGCCTTAGCGCCCGCGGCCCGGCAGGCATCAGCTAAACAATCAAATGCATCAATCTGATGTTGAAGTTGAAGACAAAGAAACTAGCATTTCAATGGAAGATACTGACCATGAAGAAAAAGCCAGCAATGAGGATGTGACTAAAGCAGTTGACATGACCACTCCAAAAGCTGCCAGAAGAGAGAGAAAGAGAAAGGCAGAACAGCAAGTAGAAACCGAGGAGGCAGGAGTAGTGACAACAGCAGCAGCATCTGTTCATGTAAAAGTGAGTCCTAAAAGAGGGCGACCTGCAGCTTCAGAAGTCAAGATTCCAAAACCAAGAGGCAGACCCAAAATGGTAAAACAGACCTGTCCTTCAGAGAGTGACATGGTAACTGAAGAGGACAAAAGTAAGAAAAAGGGTCAAGAGGAAAAACAACCTAAAAAGCAGCTTAAAAAGGAGGAAGAAGGCCAGAAGGAAGAAGATAAGCCACGAAAAGAGCCAGACAAAAAGGAAGGGAAGAAAGAAATTGAATCGAAAAGCAAAAATTTAGCTAAAACGGGGGTTACATCAACCTCTGATTCTGAAGATGAAGATGATCAAGAAGGCGAAATGAAGAGAAAAGGTGGAAGAAACTTTCAGGCTGCTCACAGAAGGAATCTGCTGCAAGGCCAACATGAGAAAGAAGCAGCAGACAGAAAACGCAAACAAGAGGAACAGATGGAAACTGAGCAGCAGAATAATGAAGGAAAGAAGCCAGAAGTTAAAGTGAAGAAGAGAGAAACAGCAATGGATTCTCAACTTCAAAGGATACATGCTGAAATAAAAAACTCACTCAAAATTGATAATCTTGATGTGAACAGATGTATTGAGGCCTTGAATGAACTTGCTTCACTTCAGGTCACAATACAACAAGCTCAGAAACACACAGAGATGATTACAACCCTGAAAAAGATACGGCAATTCAAAGTGAGTCAGGTTATCATGGACAAGTCAACAACGTTGTATAACAAGTTTAAGAAAATGTTTATGGTTGGTGAAGGTGATTCTGTAGTCACACAAGTGCTGAATAAATCTCTTGCTGAACAAAGACAGCATGAAGAAGCAAATAAAACCAAAGATCAAGGAAAGAAAGGGCCGAGCAAAAAGCTAGAAAAGGAACAAACAGGCCATCCAGTGGAGAGAGAGAGAGAGACTGAAATATCTCTGAAGGAGTCTACACTAGATAACTAGGTTGACATCCCTGGAATATAAAGAACATTTGAGAATTTTCTAATGGTTTTCGTTTGAAATACATAGACTGTTGAAAGTTTTAAATTTTTATAAGCATAGGTTTTGATGTTTAAAACTTGTTTCGAGGGAGAAAATCCCTTTATCTTTGTTTAAAAGTAATTAAACATTGCTTAATTGTACTTGTGCAGTATTAACAGCTACATTGTACAGTAAATGTGAGGGAAAACCCATTTAAGAAATGTTGAGCTGCTTTTCCAGACATTGGTTGTAGCATATTTTCAGTTAGTGTGTGTGTGTGTTAATGTGTAATTGATAATAGAAAAAAGTTACATTTTTAAAACTGCTACTTGTATAAACCTTTCCTGTTTTCCCAAATACTGTGGGTTTTGTGCATAGTTTTTACAAATCTTGGATTTACCAGACTGTCTTTTCACTGTTTGTGGGTTTTGTAGAAGGTATGCATTTTTATGGTAGATAAAATGTTACTTCTATCCCACTCCCTCCCTCTATCTAAAGTTAACCTCGGTCTCCATTTTGCTACATTATCCTGCTGCTTTGTACAACGTGTAATCTGTATGCCTTTTTGTATAACAACTAGATGTCCAACTGACAATTCTGAAAGGTACAAAACTCATGTTAACTTTTGAAGGTAATTGAATTTTGTGGCTGGGAATTCAGTGAAGTCACATGACTTTCCTGCAGAGAACAGAATGGGTGTATATAGGAGTGATCTGTCTTTAGGGTTCAGCCATCTGAGATCCTTTACAGGCACTAGAAGCTGGAACTGAAAACTAAATGAGAAAAGTTTATTTTTGAGACATTTCTGAATTTTTTAAGAAGTCACATTCATTAAGAAAGTCACTAAGTAGTATTTTTTAAATTGGAAAACAATCTGTGATGCTTATGCAGTAAATAAAAGTAAATACTATATAAGGAAACTAACCTATTTGAAAACATGGCTATATCAGAAGGAAGTTTTTATTTCTGTATGATACATGTGACAAGATTGCAAAAGGTGGAAACAGTGCTCTGAGGCAGTAGACAAAGTAAAGGAGTACTTTTTGATGGTCTGTATATTCATGTATATGGACTAAATTAGGGTGAACCAAGGTTAACAGAAAATTTAAGGGCACCTTAACAGAATTTCTAAGATTTTTTATTAGGTCAGTTGGTTTTTAGTAGCTAAAAGTCACTTCTCATCTTTTGAAACTATTAATATGGGAAAAAGGCTTTTAATATGTCAGTGTTTGCATGTGACATGCATTGTATGTTGTGACCTCAGATACTTATTTTCATCTAGATGAAAACTTTGAATTATTTCAATAATTGGAGCTTTGCTTTTGCGAGGTCTTACCATGGAACCTAGGACCCACTGTTTTGAGGGAACTCTTACTACTATCCTTAGTAGAATTAAAATTTGGACAGATTTATTCTAGTTAAGACATAAGTGTCAACATGTAAATTTTGTTTTGATTAAAGAATTTTTCTATTAAAAAAAATTTGCAAAATTTCTTTATTGTATAAGTAGCAGTAAACAAACAAACACAGTTCTATTTGCTGTAAGTACTAGGGAAACTTCCAGGTTTCCAGGAATTCTAGAGTGTTTGTGGGTGATAGAGTAATAGACTGGCCTTAAAAGGAGAAGTTTACTAATAAAGTGCTTCTTTATACCAGGATTGTATGATAGGCAGGGAGGACCTGATGAAATAGGAAGAAAAGACTTCCTGATCTAGAGATTAATTATAACTACCCCTCACCTGATGGTAGAATCACAGATTCCCTTCTCACGGAGAAAATTCTCAAATACCAATCATTCTAAGGTTCTAGATGAAAATATTTTTTAAAGTTCAGTGTATGTCAAAGGACATATTGGTTTTTTCCATGTCTTGGCCACCGTAAATAAAGCTGCGATGAACATCAGAGAGTAAATAAAGAAGGTATGGTACATATACACAATGGAATCCTACTCTGCCATAGGAAAAAAAATGAGAGTGCCATTTGTGACAACATGGATGGATCTTGAGATTATTATGCTGAGTGAAATAAGACAGATGGAAAAAGTTAAGAACCATATATATGACTTCACTGATATGT
>NW_017733013.1:108687-120313 GCF_001890085.2 Hipposideros armiger
AAAGAATCACAGTGGGAACTGGCCCAGATTCTTGATGTAATTGTAAGAATTGGTTGTAGAAATTATACGTATAATATAAATAATAGAACAGGGGCTCCTCGCTGCCCCCAGGTGTGTCCTGGACTTTCTGGATCTTGAAGGTCACAAAGTCTAGATAAGAAAAAAATCCTCATATAGAATGAGGCTCACATACTTAATTTTCTTATTCACTTATCATTTATCTATATTTGGTAATCCTAGAATAATTTAATATGAATGTAGATTACACTTTCAATGCTATACACTCTCAAAGTGTTGAGTCCTTTAACTCAAATAAAATTCATCTCTACATCATATAACCATGTTTAACACTGTTTCAAGTAATTAAAACGTGGAATTGCTCTATTTGCAATATCTTAACCTCCATATTCCACTGTTCATTGTAAATGCATCATCTTATAATACTTAAGTCATGCTCTTTTTCATATTTTTCTTCTATATTGATAAATAAGGTTTTGGAGTAACTGAGTCACAATAAATTTATTCCAATTTCTCAGCCAACATTGTTTGTTGTTTTGGTTCTCCTTTTTTACTTATGTAGCTCAATCATTTGTATCTCACATGGATTCTGATTTCTTTTAACTTTCTGTCATACTGCCAGTACAAATATAAAGCTAAACATTTGTTACCATCTCTTCTTTCATTTTAACACCTTCAAAACTGAAAATGGATAGAGGAGACTGACTATGCAATAGGTCAGGTTGCATTGTCCTGTAAATTTAGAGAATCTATTTTCAGTTAATTATTTTAATTTTTCTTGATAGCATATTAATCCCATTCCTATAAAAAATAATTTCAAATATTCATCATATTTCTGACCCCCATTCTCACTCAATCTGGCTCCCATAATATTCTATAGAAAAAGCTTTCCCCTACTCATTCAAAAAATTGTGATAATTTCATCCACTCTTTCTCAATATCCACCTCTCTTAGCTCCTTCTTGAAACACATCCACACCTATTCTAACCTTCCTGGAATTAAGTAAATTGCCTCTTCCCAGAGTTCAATAGTAACCCCACTCCATTCCCAATGTCTTTGACTCCATCTCCTACTTGACCACTTGCTTTTCCCATTTCCCCTTCTCCTTTGGCAGTTGAATTTGTATTTCTGTGTGTGTGTGTGTGTGTGTGTGTTCATGAATTTGTTCATATTATTCATATGAATAAATATATATATTCAACTCTACATAGGAGCAGTTTCATTCCAAATCTATATATTTGATACTGATTCTTTGAGTTTCAGACAGTTATATGTATTTGCCTCGTGGCCATCATTTTCACCTCTGTATCACACATATTTATAAAAATCAACAAATCAATAACTTTAAAACGGAACTTTATGCTTTCCCTCTTATACCTTAATTGGTTATTTCTTTAACTTTTATATCTCAGTTGATAATTCAGTCTATCTAGTCATGTAAAATAGGAAAATAAATGTCATCAAATAAATAAATCCTGACAATTTTACCTCTTAAATATTTCTAATATTGTTATTTTCTTTCTACATCTAACAATGTTACACAATTCTAGACACTCTATTTCTCCTACATGAACTATTTCAATAACATCTTAACTTTTTATTCACATAAAAATAAATTGCTTTGCTTATTCTTGATTTTACCTGTTCCTTCTTTCTCTTAACTGAATGAGTAATGAGGTTTCTCTTATTTCTTGTCAATTTCTTTAGAAAATATTACTCTAATAATATTTAGCACTAACCAAATTTGAGTTAGACAGATGTCTTAATACATCTAGTTAAATTATTTCATTGCCACATAAATTTGATTTTGTATGAAAGCCTCATGAAAAAGCATAATCATGAGAAGTTGAAAATGCAGTTGCAAATAATTTGTAAGCCTATACAATATATCTTGTCTGTTCTTAAGTAGTTTCCATAACATCAGGATAATTTTTAGCATCAATGAAATTGTATATTTTTCCCAAAACATATTCTTTCTTATTGACTCATTCTTAATACACTACCAAGGCATTTAAAAAACTGGATTACTAGAACACAGATGCTTCAATCCATACCACAGGGTTAATATACATTATATGATCAAAATGATAAAAAAAATGTGTTGTATAAAACAAATGGCAGGATGGAAGAACAGAAGAAAATAAGAAAGGAAAGAAGCAGGAAACAAGCAAAGATAATGAGAAAATGAAAGAGAGAGAGGAAGAACATTAGAAAATATGGATGAGCCTTGAAAGGTAAATTTTAAAGAACCAAAAATGCCAAATGCTCTTATGAGACTTTACATTTTTTAAATGCTTTTTACATTTATATCCATTGAATTTCACTTTTTGTAATACAATTCTATGAGTTTTGACAAATGCATAGAGTCATGTAACCACCACTCTAATCCAGAAACAGAAGAGTTCCATCAACTCAAAACATTCCCTCGTGTTATCCCTTTATAGTCAACCCCTCCACCCAACAGAAGCCCTTGGCAACTACTAATCTTTGTCCAATCCTATCATTTTGGCTCATTATACAGTATGCAATTTTTCAAACATGAATTCTTCCAGTTAACATAATGCATTTGAGAGTTACCCATGTTATTGCTGAACAGTGTTCCATTGTATAGATATCCATTGTATGAATATAGGTGATATTCCATTTATTCATTCAGCTGTTGAAAGAAGTTTAGTTATAAATAAAACTGCTATAAGCATTCATGTGTAGGTTTTTATTTGTAAGTTTTCATTTGTCTTGATTAAATGCCTAAAAGTCATTACCCAGTAATATGCTAAGTATATGTTTAACTTATAAGAAAATATCAAATTGTTTTTTAAAATGGTTGTACCATTTTATGGATATCCATTTGCATTCCCATCACCAGTGCATGAGTCCTAGTTGCTTTGTATTCCAACCAACACTTTAAGTTACCTCTTATTTTTGTCATTCTAATAGTGGCATCTCATCATGGTGTTTTCAATTTGTATTTCCTAATGACTAATACTGTTGAGCCTCTTTCTATATGTATATTTGCCATATATTTTCTTTGGTGAAATATATAAATCTTTTGCCCATTGTTACTTATTGGGTTGCTGTTTTTATTGCTGTTGAATTTATAAAGTTTTTATCTTAATATATATTCTAGATAAAAAGCCTTTGTTGTTTATGTAATTTGTAAAAATTTTCCCCTAGTCTGTGACTAGGTCTTTCATTCTCTTAACAGTGTCTTTCATTAAGCATTTTTGCAAAAATTTGAATTAAACATAATTTGTCTTTTTTTTTCTGCTGTTATAAGTTATGCTATAGGTGTCTAAATTTAAGAATTATTTGCATAACAATAACTCTCAAAGATTTTCTCATGTGTTCTCTACTAGAAGTCTTATAGTATTATGATTTACATTTAGGCTAATGATTTTTTTCTTTAAAAATCAATTGACCATATTTCTGTAGGTCTGTTTCTAGATTCTGTATACTGTTTTATCCCTTTGTCAAACCCAAATCTTCCTGATAACTGTAGCTCTATAAGAAGGCTAGATATCAAGTATTGTGAATCTTCAAACTTTGCTATTCTTTCTCAAAAGTGTTTCGTCTATCTGTATTCCTTTGACTTTTCATATACATTTTAGAATCAGCTTGCCTATATCTATACAAAGCATTACTGAGAATTTGATTAGAATTGCATTAAATCTTTAGAACATTTTGGGTAAAATTGATATCTTAAACAATAATGAATCTTGTTATTTGTTCTCTCCATTTATTTAGGCCATCTTTGATTTCTTTTAGCAATGCTTTACAGGTTTTTTTTCATTAATATTTATTGGGGTGACCATGGTTAATAAAACTACATAGGTTTCAAGTGTACAATTCTGTAATACATCATCTATATATCACATTGTGTGCTCACCATCCAAAATCAGTTCTCCTTCCATCACCATATATGTGACCCTGATAGGAAATCCTGATATATCAATAATCACCCTAAATGTAAATGAAATTAACTCACCAATAAAAAGGCACAGAGTAGAAGATTGGATCAAGAAACTAAATCCAACCATGTGCTGCCTCCAAGAGACACATCTCAGTTACAAAGATAAATATAGACTCAAAGTGAAAGGGTGGAAATTGGCACTCCAAGCAAATGGTATTCAGAGAAAAGCAGGTGTAGCTATACTGATATCTGATGAAACAGGCTCTAGGATAAAAAAGGTAACAAGAGACAAAGATGGACATTTCATAATGATAAAGGGGACTAAACAACAAGTAGACCTAACAGTCATCAATGTTTATGCCCTCAATCAGGGAGCACCAAAATATACTACACAACTACTAACAGAACAAAAGTGAAAAATTGACCAAAATACAATTATAGTAGGGAACCTAAATACATCATTGACAGCTATGGATAGATCATCCAAACAGAAAATAAATAAAGATGTATCAGTCTTAAATGACACATTAGATGAAATGGACATAATTGACATTTATAGAGCACTTCATCCTAGAACATCAGACTATACATTATTTTCTAGTGCACATGGAACGTTCTCAAGGATAGACCATATACTGGGACATAAAACTAGCCTCAGCAAATTTAAGAAGATTGTTATCACAACAAGCATATTCTCTGATCACAATGCTTTGAAATTAGACATCAACTGCAATAAGAAAGCAAGAAAAAGCTCAAACATATAGAGATTAAACAACACACTTTTAAAGAACAACTGGGTCAAAGAAGAAATAAGAGAAGAGGTCAAAAGATTCATAGAAACAAATGAGAATAAAAATACATCCTACCAAACTTTTTGGGATGCAGCAAAAGCAATTTTAAAAGGGAAATTTATAGCTTTAAAGGCCTATCTCAAGAAAGAAGAAAGACCCCCAGATAAATGGGGTTACACCTTAAAGAACTAGAAAAAGAAGAACAAATGAAACCCAAAGTCAGCAGAAGGAAGGAAATAATAAAAATCAGAGCAGAACTAAGTAAATAGAGAACAAAAAGATGATAGAATAAATTAATGCAACAAAGAGCTGGTTCTTTGAAAAGATTAATAAAATTGACAAATCCTTGGCTAGACTCACTAAGATAAAAAGAGAAAAGGCACAAATAAACAATATCATACATGAAAGAGGGGAAGTTACCACGAATGCCACAGAAATACACAGGATCATCCAAGAATACTATGAAGGACTATATGTCACCAAATTCAATAACCCAGAAGAAATGCACATGTTCTTTGAAACATATAGCCTTCCTCAGCTGAATCACAAAGAATTGGAAAATCTAAATAGATGGGTCAACAGTACAGAAATTGAATCAGTCATCTGAAACCTTCCCAAAAGCAAAAGTCCAGGCCCAGATGGCTTCACTAGTGAACTCTATCAAAAATTCAAAGAGGATTTAATACCTAGCCTACTCAAACTCTTCCAAGAAGTTGAAGAAGAGACAATACTCCTTAACACATTTTATGAGGCCAACATTACCCTGATACCAAAACCTGGTAAGGATAACACACAAAAAGAAAATTATAGGCTAATATCTCTGATGAATACAGATTCAAAAACCTTAAACAAAATTCTAGCAAATCGAATGCAACAATGCATTAAAAATGATTATATATCACGACCAAGTGGGGTTCACCCCAGGGGCACAAGGATGGTTCAACATATGCAAATTGATTAATGTGATATACCACATAAACAAAATAAAGGACAAAAATCATGTGATTATATCAATAAATGCAGAAAAAGTGTTTGACAATATACAACATCCATTTATGATTAAAACACTTAATAAAATGGGTATAGAAGGAAAGTACCTCAACATAANCACAATGTGATATATAGATGATGTGTTGCAAAATTTTACACTTGAAACCTATGTAGCTTTACTAACTACTGTCACCCCAATAAACTTAAAAAAAAAGTTCAATGACTAACTGATAAAAAAACATTCATGCAGCATTCTATAGGTGACATGTACCTTCTGTCTGCATTAGTTTCTATGACTGGGAGTTTCCTACTTTCTAAGGCAAAACAATGACTGTAGAAAATCAGTTATCTATCTACATCTTAGGAAAATGTGACCTATTCACCATGAGGTTCAAGAAGTTGTTTTCACATCTTTTCCTTAAAGTTGGTATGAATGAGCAAAAGGGCAAGAGCACAAGAATATGGAGTGCTTGGATCAGAGAAAGGGTGACGGAAAGATAAAGGGACACAGAAGTAAGTGGTTGGGAGACAATCAACTTGAGATTACTATGCTAAACAAGTCAGAAAAAGTCAAGAACCATATAATTTCACTGATATGTGGGATATAAAACTGAAAGCAACAAAGGAACAAGACAAACAAACAAAGAAACAAAAACTGATAGATGTAGACAATAGTTTAGTAGTTACCAAAGGGGAAGGAGGCAGGCGGATGTTAGGAGAGCATAAATGGGGTCAAATACATGGTGATGGAAGGAGAACTCACTGGGTGGTGAACACACAATGTGATATATAGATAATGTATTACAGGATTGTACACTTGAAACCCACATAGTTTTACTAACCACTGTCACCCCAATAAACTTTAATTTAAAAAAAAAGAAGTTTCAGTGATGCTCTTACAATATTCTGTTGATATTTATCCTATATCAATTTTATCCTATGATTTTGCCCTAAAACTTACCTGTTGCCAAGAATATTCCCCAGTTGGGAGAGGATTCTCAAGGAGTCTGAGGCTTGCTTGGCAAAACCATTGCCACTATTGATGTGAGGACTTTTATTTTCTGAGCTGCTCCAAACGCTTCCCTGTACCATACCATAGAGAATTTCACAGATCTAGGAATAGGGTTATTCCCCAGGCCTCACAGAGTAAGGAGTCTCTCTAGGGCTGTAAAATCACCCTCTAGATTCTCACGTCTGGGAAATGAAATTGTATTGAGGAGGTTATTTGGAAAATGTGTGTGTGTGTGTGTGTGTGTGTGTGTGTGTGTGTGTGTGCTTGGCTGATTGGGGAGTTCAGAGGCTGATGAATGCTCAATTATAGTCTCTCATGGCCATGTTAGCCACCTCATTCTTTCCATGCTCTGAAATAAACAATAGTTGCCTTTATTTTTCTAAAAAAAAAAAACAGGAAAACTATCAAAAATATCCCAAGGAAAAGTGACTCCATGATTTTCCCATTCCATTTTTCCCATGGACTCTAAAGTTGAAATGACTCCCCAATGAATGAATTTTTTTGTGCTAGTTCGCCTGCATTTTTCAATTTTCAGTATTAACCTAATAAGTCTTAGCATATTCAGTGCAAAAGGAAAGCAAGAGGCCCTTCAGGGAGTAATTAATCAATGCACCAATCAATCAAGAGACAGTTTATATTCGTAATATTCAATTATTACCTTCAAATAACACTACTGTCCCAACGTGCCCTCTGAAGAATAATAATAACAACAGCAGGAGCATTAATAATCACAACAGTATCTAACGTTAATTCTGGGATTTATCAGTTATGTAATTTATTACATTTGCTTTATATTTTGATCATCATAATCCTCATAAATCCTCATGACTTTAAAACTCCTGTAGAGTGGATAAGCTAAGTATTATTCTCATTGACCTAAAAAGAGAAAAGAATCACAGTGGGAACTGGCCCAGATTCTTGATGTAATTGTAAGAATTGGTTGTAGAAATTATACGTATAATATAAATAATAGAACAGGGGCTCCTTGCTGCCCCCAGGTGTGTCCTGGACTTTCTGGATCTTGAAGGTCACAAAGTCTAGATAAGAAAAAAATCCTCATATAGAATGAGGCTCACATACTTAATTTTCTTATTCACTTATCATTTATCTATATTTGGTAATCCTAGAATAATTTAATATGAATGTAGATTACACTTTCAATGCTATACACTCTCAAAGTGTTGAGTCCTTTAACTCAAATAAAATTCATCTCTACATCATATAACCATGTTTAACACTGTTTCAAGTAATTAAAACGTGGAATTGCTCTATTTGCAATATCTTAACCTCCATATTCCACTGTTCATTGTAAATGCATCATCTTATAATACTTAAGTCATGCTCTTTTTCATATTTTTCTTCTATATTGATAAATAAGGTTTTGGAGTAACTGAGTCACAATAAATTTATTCCAATTTCTCAGCCAACATTGTTTGTTGTTTTGGTTCTCCTTTTTTACTTATGTAGCTCAATCATTTGTATCTCACATGGATTCTGATTTCTTTTAACTTTCTGTCATACTGCCAGTACAAATATAAAGCTAAACATTTGTTACCATCTCTTCTTTCATTTTAACACCTTCAAAACTGAAAATGGATAGAGGAGACTGACTATGCAATAGGTCAGGTTGCATTGTCCTGTAAATTTAGAGAATCTATTTTCAGTTAATTATTTTAATTTTTCTTGATAGCATATTAATCCCATTCCTATAAAAAATAATTTCAAATATTCATCATATTTCTGACCCCCATTCTCACTCAATCTGGCTCCCATAATATTCTATAGAAAAAGCTTTCCCCTACTCATTCAAAAAATTGTGATAATTTCATCCACTCTTTCTCAATATCCACCTCTCTTAGCTCCTTCTTGAAACACATCCACACCTATTCTAACCTTCCTGGAATTAAGTAAATTGCCTCTTCCCAGAGTTCAATAGTAACCCCACTCCATTCCCAATGTCTTTGACTCCATCTCCTACTTGACCACTTGCTTTTCCCATTTCCCCTTCTCCTTTGGCAGTTGAATTTGTATTTCTGTGTGTGTGTGTGTGTGTGTGTGTTCATGAATTTGTTCATATTATTCATATGAATAAATATATATATTCAACTCTACATAGGAGCAGTTTCATTCCAAATCTATAGATTTGATACTGATTCTTTGAGTTTCAGACAGTTATATGTATTTGCCTCGTGGCCATCATTTTCACCTCTGTATCACACATATTTATAAAAATCAACAAATCAATAACTTTAAAACGGAACTTTATGCTTTCCCTCTTATACCTTAATTGGTTATTTCTTTAACTTTTATATCTCAGTTGATAATTCAGTCTATCTAGTCATGTAAAATAGGAAAATAAATGTCATCAAATAAATAAATCCTGACAATTTTACCTCTTAAATATTTCTAATATTGTTATTTTCTTTCTACATCTAACAATGTTACACAATTCTAGACACTCTATTTCTCCTACATGAACTATTTCAATAACATCTTAACTTTTTATTCACATAAAAATAAATTGCTTTGCTTATTCTTGATTTTACCTGTTCCTTCTTTCTCTTAACTGAATGAGTAATGAGGTTTCTCTTATTTCTTGTCAATTTCTTTAGAAAATATTACTCTAATAATATTTAGCACTAACCAAATTTGAGTTAGACAGATGTCTTAATACATCTAGTTAAATTACTTCATTGCCACATAAATTTGATTTTGTATGAAAGCCTCATGAAAAAGCATAATCATGAGAAGTTGAAAATGCAGTTGCAAATAATTTGTAAGCCTATACANAAGCTCAAACATATAGAGATTAAACAACACACTTTTAAAGAACAACTGGGTCAAAGAAGAAATAAGAGAAGAGGTCAAAAGATTCATAGAAACAAATGAGAATAAAAATACATCCTACCAAACTTTTGGGGATGCAGCAAAAGCAATTTTAAAAGGGAAATTTATATCTTTAAAGGCCTATCTCAAGAAAGAAGAAAGACCCCCAGATAAATGGGGTTACACCTTAAAGAACTAGAAAAAGAAGAACAAATGAAACCCAAAGTCAGCAGAAGGAAGGAAATAATAAAAATCAGAGCAGAACTAAGTAAATAGAGAACAAAAAGATGATAGAATAAATTAATGCAACAAAGAGCTGGTTCTTTGAAAAGATTAATAAAATTGACAAATCCTTGGCTAGACTCACTAAGATAAAAAGAGAAAAGGCACAAATAAACAATATCATACATGAAAGAGGGGAAGTTACCACGAATGCCACAGAAATACACAGGATCATCCAAGAATACTATGAAGGACTATATGTCACCAAATTCAATAACCCAGAAGAAATGCACATGTTCTTTGAAACATATAGCCTTCCTCAGCTGAATCACAAAGAATTGGAAAATCTAAATAGATGGGTCAACAGTACAGAAATTGAATCAGTCATCTGAAACCTTCCCAAAAGCAAAAGTCCAGGCCCAGATGGCTTCACTAGTGAACTCTATCAAAAATTCAAAGAGGATTTAATACCTAGCCTACTCAAACTCTTCCAAGAAGTTGAAGAAGAGACAATACTCCTTAACACATTTTATGAGGCCAACATTACCCTGATACCAAAACCTGGTAAGGATAACACACAAAAAGAAAATTATAGGCTAATATCTCTGATGAATACAGATTCAAAAACCTTAAACAAAATTCTAGCAAATCGAATGCAACAATGCATTAAAAATGATTATATATCACGACCAAGTGGGGTTCACCCCAGGGGCACAAGGATGGTTCAACATATGCAAATTGATTAATGTGATATACCACATAAACAAAATAAAGGACAAAAATCATGTGATTATATCAATAAATGCAGAAAAAGTGTTTGACAATATACAACATCCATTTATGATTAAAACACTTAATAAAATGGGTATAGAAGGAAAGTACCTCAACATAATAAAGGCCATATATGACAAACCCTCAGCGAATATCATAATTAATGGTGAAAACTGAAGCCTTTTCCTCTACATTCAGGAACATGACAGGGCTGTCCTCTATCACCACTGCTTTTCAACATGGTATTAGAAGTCCTAACCAGAGAAATCAGGCAAGAGAAAGAAATAAAAGGCATTCTGAATTGGGAATAAAAAAGTTAAATTGTCACTTTTTGGCTTTTTGCAGATGACATGATGCTATACATAGAAAACCCTAAAGACTCCACCAAAAAAGCTATTAGAAACAATCAGTGAATACAGTAAAGTTGTTGGCTACAAAAGCAACATACAAAATTCCATTGCATTCCTATATACTAACAAGGAAATATCAGAAATAAATAAATAAAAAAGAAACAATTCCTTTTGCAATCACAACAAAAAGAATAAAATACCTAGGAATAAACTTAACCAAGGATATGGAAGACCTATACACTGAAAACTATAAGACATTTTTAAAAGAAATTGAAGAAGACAAAAAAAAATGGAAAGACATTCCATGTTCATGGATTGGAAGAATCAACATAGTTAAAATGGCTATACTACCCAAAGCAATATACAGATTTAATTCAACCCCCATCAAAATCCCAATAGCAATTTTTAAAGAAATAGAACAAAAAATCATCAGATTTGTATGGAACCACAAAACACCCAAAATAGCCAAAGCAATACTAAGAAAAAAGAACAAGGCCAGAGGTATCACACTCCCTGACTTCAGCTTGTACTACAGGGCAACAATAATCAAAACAGTATGGTATTGGCAGAAAAACAAACACACAGACCAAGGGAATAGAATGGAGAACCCAGAAATAAATCCACATAAATATGGACAGATAATTTTCAACAAAGGAGCCAAAAACATACAATGGAGAAAAGAAAGCCTCTTCAATAAATGGTGCTGGGAGAATTGGAAAGCCATGTGCAAAAGAAT